>NC_058407.1:134665814-134712025 GCF_002201575.2 Neomonachus schauinslandi
TTTCTTTCTTTCTTTCTTTCTTTCTTTCTTTCTTTCTTTCTTTCTTTCTTTCTTTCTAGAAAGGGAATGGGTGGGAGGGGCAGAGGGAAGGGGGAGAGAGAATCTCAAGCAGACTCTGTGCCCAGTGTGGGACCTGACACAGGACTCGATCTCACCACCCTAAGACCATGACCTAAGCCGAAATCAAGAGTCAGGTCCTCAACTCATGTCATCCAGGAGCCCCTTTAATTTCCTTCTCTTTATCTTTTCTGAACCTACTTTTTGCTTTGTGGTTACTATGAGGCTTACATAAAACATCCTATAGATACAACAGTATATTTTACTTTGATAAGAACTTAACTTCAAGCTCATACAAAAACTCTATCTTTTATTCCCTACCTTTTATGTTTGTTTTTAAATTGAGATGTAATTGACATCTATCATGGTGTACATTTAAGGTGTACAACATGTTGATTTACTCTATGTGTATATTGCAACATGGTTACCATTGTAGCTTTAGCTAACACCTCTGTCATGTCACCTACCTCTGATTTCTCTGGATTCACAATTCACCTCTTTTTATATTGTGCATTTATTACAAAATGATTGTAGCTATAGTTATTTATTTTTAAATCTTTTAAAAAAGATTTTATTTATTTATTTGAGAGAGAGAGTACAAGCAAGGGAAAGGGGCAGATGGAGAGGGAGAAGCAGACTCCCCACTGAGCAGGGAGCTCAATGCAGGGCTCAATCCTAGGACCCTGAGATCATGACCTGAGCAGAAGACAGACGCTTAACTGACTGAGCCACCCAGGCACCCCAATCGTAGCTGTAGTTATTTTTAATGTTCTTGTCCTTTAACCCTTATATTAGAATTAAGTGGCTAATTCATCACCATTTAACAGTATTAGAGTATTCTCAATTTCAATATATACTTACTTTCACCTGTGTGTTGTATATTTTTGTATGTTTTCATGTCATTTATTAGAGCTTTTTTCATTTCAGGCTTTCACCATTTCTTGTAAAGCATGTTCAGTTAAGGAAAGTCTTTATATCACTTTCACTTCTGAAGGACTTCCTTCCTTCCTTCCTTCTTCCACCCTCCCTCCCTTGCCCCCCCCCCACTTTTAAAAGAAGTGAGATCTCAGATATGACTCATTCAAAACAACACAGGGGATGTATGTCTCTTCTCCATAGTAGTAAATGCAATGATTAACATAATAAAATTATTCATCTTTGTCACCATCATCCAGATTAAATAGCCATATGAACACTGAAACAGCACTTTTGTGATTAGGTTGATTGGTATTTATGATCCTTAATGAGACATAATATAGTCATTTGTGCAAACCACGAGCATATCCTCAACCCAAGCTGTCACGTAGCCAAGCGGAAACTGCACAGGGCGGAGAGAGAGCATCACAGCACTACTACATCCCGCAGTGGTGGGGTTTAAATAGCTGCCAGGAATCTGATGTATTCATTCATAATTGTCGTTCGCTTCTATTTCAGGTTTTTGAATCTACCTAAATGTATTTTAAAAACTATTGTTTTTAAATATTTTATTTATTTATTTGAGAGAGAGAATGAGACAGAGAGAGAGAGCATGAGAGGGGCGAGGGTCAGAGGGAGAAGCAGACACCCCGCCGAGCAGGGAGCCCGATGCGGGACTCGATCCCGGGACTCCAGGATCATGACCTGAGCCGAAGGCAGTCGCTTAACCAACTGAGCCACCCAGGCGCCCTTAAAAACTGTTTTTTAATTAAGTTTTTATTTTGGGATAATCGTAGATTCGCATGCATGTGTGATCCATAATACAGGGATCTTGTATACCCACTGCACAGATTCCTTCAGCAAAAACATCGAGCAAAACCATAATATAATATCACAACAAGTATACTGACATTAATGCGAACCACTGATCTCATTCAGATTTTCCCCATTTTTACCTGTCCTCTTTATGTACATGTATGTTTAGTCGCATGAAGTTTTATCATGTGTGTAGGTCTGTGTATCCACCACCACAGGCAAGATACAGACCATTTCCATCACAAGGGTGCCTTGTGACGCAATTTTATAGACACACCTGTTTCTCCCCTCTGAGCCCCTCCCATCTTTAACCGCTGGAAACTGCTAATCTGTGTTTCTTTTTGAGAATGTTACATATAAATGGAATTAGACAGTGTGTGCCCTTTGGAATTGCCTTTTTTTCACTCAGCATAATTTTCTGGAGATTTATTCAAGTTGCGGTGTGTATCAACAGTTCATTTCTTTTTATTGCTGAAGAGTATTCCATGATACACGTGAACACTTTTTGTTTAACTGTTTACTCACTCAGAGACATTTGGGTTGTTTCCACTTTGGGGCTGTTATGAATGAAGCTGATATAAACATTTGTGTATGTTTTTTTTAAACATATTTTTATTTTTCTGGGATAAATGTCCCCAAAATATAATTGCTGGGTCACATGTTAGTTACTTGCATAGTTTGATTGAGCAACTGCCAAACCATTTTCCAGAGTGACTATACCATTTTCTGTTCCTACTGGAATGTATCAGTGGTCCGTGTCTCTTCATTCTTACCAATATTCAATGTTGTCACTGTTTTTGTAAGCCCTTCTGATTGGTGTCTAGTGGAGTGATATCTCATTGTGGTTTTAGTATGCATTTTCTTTTTTTTTTTTTTAAAGATTTTATTTATTTATTTGAGAGACAGAGAGTGAGAGAGAGACAGCGAGAGCATGAGCAGGGGGAGGGGCAGAGGGAGAAGCAGGCTTCCCGCTGAGCAGGGAGCCCGATGCGGGGCTCGATCCCAGGACCCTGGGCCCATGACCTGAGCCGAAGGCAGACGCTTAACCGGCTGAGCCACCCAGGCGCCCTAGTATGCATTTTCTTAATGGCTAATGAATCCTTTTCTGTACTCATTTGCCATCTGTATATCCTCTTTAGTAAAATGGCTGTTCATATATTTTCATATTTCCTAATTGGATTGTTTGTTTCTTACTGTCGAGTTCCAAGAGTTCTTAATACTTAATCCTTCTTAGATATGTAGTTTGGAAATATCTTCTCCCAGTCTATAGCTTGTCTTTTCATCCTCTTAATAGGGTCTTCTGCAGAGCAAAAGCCCCTAATTTTGATGAAATTAATTTAACAATTTTTCCTTTTATGGAGATACTTTTGGTATTAAGTCTAAGAACTCAGTGCATACTCCTACGTCCCAAAAATTTTTTCCTAATTTTTCCCTAAAATTTTTATTATTTTAACCTTACATTAAAGTCTGTGATCCACTTTGAATTAAGTGTAATTCAAAGTGTGATTCACCTGTACCTGATAAAGTGTGGGACTTTAGTGGACATCCTTTTTTTTTTTTTTTTGTTCGTGGACATCCAGTTGCTCTAGCACCATTTGTTGAAAGGCTATCTTTCCTTCATTGTATTGTTTTTGCACCTTTGTGCAAAATATACCCATAAATATACTATGTCTGCATAGGACTATTTCTGGATTCATCAGTCATCAATTATATCATGTGCACATTGAAGCTCTTTTATTTCTTCTTTTCCTGTATGTATCCATTTTATTTTATTTTATTTTTTTGCTCTGTGGTAGTGGTCAAAATGTTCAGTACTATGTCGAATCAAGAAGGGTGAAAGTGGACTTCATGTCTTGTACCTGATATTAGGAACTGATATGCAGTATTTCATTAAGTATAATACTAGCTGTAGGTAGATTTAATTGCTTTTTACCAAACTGCAATCATCCCCCAGTTCCTAATTTACTGAGAGTTTCCATCATGAATGGATGTTAGACTTTATCAAATATTTTTGTGTATGTCAACTGATAATGATTATATGGTTTTTCTTTCCTAAGCTATTGATATGATGAATTATATTGATGGATTTCTAAACCTGGAAAAATCCCACTTGGGCATGGTGTATATTATTTTTAAACATTGTTGGATTTGATTTTCTAATAGTTTGGGGAGAGCTTTTGTATCTTATTTCATGAGAGATACTGGTCTATAGTTTTCTTCTTTTGTACTGTCTTTGGTTTTGGTATCAAGATAATAGTGGTCTAACACAGTGGACTGTTAAGATTTTACTCCTCTTTATTTACTGGAAAAGATTGAGTAAGTTTGCTATAAATTCTTATTTAAATGTTTGGTAGAGGGCTACAGTGAAGCCATTTGGGCCTAGGGTTTGATGAGAGTATTATAATTATAAATTGTTTTTTTAATTTTTATTTATTTTTAGATTTTATTTATTTATTTGACAGAGAAAGAGAGCACAAGCAAGGGGAGCACCAGAAGGAGAAGGAGAAGCAGACTCCCCACTGAGCAGGACACTGATGCAGGTCTCGATCCCAGGACCCCAGGATCATGACCTAAGCTGAAAGCAGATGCTTAACTGAGTGAGCCACAGAAGGTCCCCACAAACTGATTTTTTAAAATGCCATGGGACTGGGCCCCTGGGTGGCTCAGACGGTTAAGCGTCTGCCTTTGGCTCGGGTCATGATCCTGGGGTCCTGGGGTCGAGTCCCACATCTGGCTCCTTGCTCAGCGGGAAGCCTGCTTCTCCCTCTCCCACTCCCCCTGCTTGTGTTCCCTCTCTCGCTGTCTCTCTCTCTGTCAAATAAATAAATAAAATCTTAAAAAAAAAATGCCATGGGACTATGCTGTTTTTCTATTTGACTGTGGTTGAGTTTCAGTAGTCTGTGGTTTTTGAGGAATTAGTCCCTTTTTTGTAAGTTGTCAAATTTGAGTGTAACTTTTTTGTAATATTCTCTTATTATCCTTTCAATGGCTACAGGATCTGTTGTGATGTCCCATGTTTTATTCCTGATATTAATAATTTGTGTCTTCTCTCTTGAGATTTTTTGCCTGTCTTGCTAGAGTTTTACTGATTTTATTTATTTTTTCAAAGAACCGGCTTTTGGTGTTGTTGACTTTATTGTTTTTCTGTTTCAGTTTCAGTGATTTCTGTTCTTATTTTTTATTATCTCCTTCTTTGTGCTTGCTTTAGGTTTGTCTCCTTTCTTATTTATTTTTTGTTCTTCATTTTTCGAACTTCTAAATTTGAATTAGGCTATAGAAACCATTTGCTTTACCTGTTCCCAGGGGACTAAGTGGTGGCCATTTGTTACATGAGAAATTTAACCACTTAGTCATCAAGTGTTTGTTGAACTAGAGCTAGTGATTCAACAGAGTTCCTGATTCATTATATATTCTGGTCACTTGAATCCAAAGTTACAGAATGGCCAGCATCTGTAATAGCACTAATAATAAATTTTTAATTAGTCATTTGAACATATAATTCTATTGTGTAAAATTGAGTTTTATGGCCTTATGTTTATTCTTCAACTGGTTAATTAAATTTAATATTTCATACTTAAACTAAAATATCATTAGGAAATATGTGGATTTTATCACTGACAGCTTACTTTTCCCAATATAGAACTAACTTGAATTGAAGAACAACATGGAGATCTGACTCAAACATTCTAGTATCTTCTTTGCCTTTTTCTACATTCCCAAACTATCTTTGATGGAATTAATCTATGAATAAAATGCATATTTTAATTTGAAAAGAAATATTCAGTAATCTACTAGTAACTGTGGTGTTTTCTCCCATTTTAATAACCCAGATTCTTACAATAAAAACAATCATAGCTACAAATAGCATACTTTAAAGCAGATGGAATTACTTCTTTAATGAAACATTTAAAAAATGATTTATCTGAATACCTGACCCCACTGAAAGTTCACTGAGAAATGTGATATTTTAAGGCCACAAGTACTTGGATTATCTTGGAGTGACATTAGGGGGTGGGTAGATTTGATTTATTCCTCCAGTGAAGAAATAACTGTACCAAAGCCATATGAAGATATGACAGGTCTGTCCTTTGAGAATATTATTCTGTATCCAACATATTGTATTCATTCTCTTATTAATGTACTCACTCATTTATTTCTTTATTTAGCAAATGAAGGAATTCACATATAGGAAAAAAGCAGTTTATAAACAGACATTTAATAGACGTTAGCTATTAAGCTAAAGGTTGTGAGTACATTAAAACTAGGTATTTAAAAGTCATGTTGCAATGGGATATAAAGATTTTATTTCATTTGGATATCTCTATTGTAATCACTTTCAAGGCTTGAGCAACTTTTTTTTCTTTTTTTTTTTGGCAATTTCACAAGGAACTTAATGAGTGAGCTTTGCCAAACCTGCAGTTTTGTAAACGCATCAGAAGCAAATTACACCAACTGCTGCAGATAGAGAGAGAGCCCTTCAGTGCTTCCCTTTATGACTTGAATGGTCTGCTCAATGGGCTGTGGTTTCCTCCCCATTTGTCCTGCTCAAAGATGCAAATGTGTACATATGTGTGTATCGATATGTACATGCACCAATTTTAAAGCATGACAAATTTAATGCTAATCGGAGAAAAGTACTAGTAACAGCTTGCAAAAGAAAAAAAGTGAACTCTGAAGCTTGAAGGAAAAGAGAAGCTGTTGAAGGAAGTATCCATATTTATGAGCCTCCCATAATCCCGGTGCAGGACATAAAAGCGCAGGCGAAGAGCTTGTCCATCGTTAGGAAATAATTCTACTACAACTGCTTGTTTTGTCAAGTCTTTTGCAAAAACAGGCAAATGTAGTTGATTTTGGAGAAAGATGAGTCAATAAAGGCAGGAAAGGAGCTCTTGATTTCATGGTTGGCCTGGGAAAAGGATCTCTTTCCTAACCCGTATGAAAGGTTTTTATGCATAAACAAACAGCAACATTACAAGAGTAATGGTAGAGTTACCAACAGGCTTATGGGACCTTACGGCGTAATTGCAAAGTGATGGAATTTAATTTGATTCAATTCAGTAATAATTTCCTGAAGATCTCTCTTTTCAAGGTCAACTTTAAACCCTTGACAATTGCTTATCTCATGTGTGTGTTGTTCAACTCCACAAGTAAGATTATTTTAGTCCTTATGCTTCTCTCAGTCTGGCATGACTGTATTTAAGATGAAGCCATGTTTACTAAAATTCTAGTATTGATAATATCTACCTGAGGCCATATAGCATCCACACTGACTTCTCTAGGTATTTCCCAATTCGATGTTCTATTTTTCCTTTTTGGTGCCATTCACGTATCTGGGACCTCTGCTGAGGTTATCAGCCAGCTGGGCATGACTTAGTAAAATCCTTTTATACCTTGAAAGGATTAATCTTGGTGCAGGGAATATGTGTTCTAGTGCTTGGGTCTAAGAAAGAGAAATGTTTTAGTTTGGCCCAAAATGTCTGAGAAAGCCTTGGGGTATTTCAGAGATGTGAATAATGAAGCCATTCCTATTGTTTAATTCCATTCTGCTTTTAATGTTGGCATTCCTGAACATAAATCTCCAGTCAGTACATATTGATTATCTATGCATATTAATCACAAATGATGGCAAATTAATAGAGTATTTCATAATTCTGTGGACATTCGTAAATCTTTTCTGACTGTTGGCTGGAGATTCCCTGAGGTATTAGTTTTATTTCTTAGCAGATATATGATATTCTTCTGCCAACACAACAATCCCATGCCTACATGTACGTGGTTGTTTGTTTGCTTCTCAGGCTTCAAAAAAAAAAAGGGGGTGGGGGAAGCAATTGTGTACTAGAACAAAATATTATGTGACATCATGGAATCCTTTTTCTGGAAAATCTTAAAAATAAGTTAGCTTCTTTATGTCTTCATTGGTTTTTGTGAAATTGTATGAAAATGTATTATGCTACATCTTAGCAATAGCTCAATGGACTCAGAATTAGATTTTTTCAGTATTAATCAGGTATGTTTTATCAAACATCCTAGTTGCGCCAGGGGATTGTCAATTGAACAGAATTTATTTATTTTCCCACTATGAATCTGTCACTTTTTGAATAATTTCAAAATTCTCTGGATCTTATGGAAGTCCCCACCTGAAACACTTGTGCTTGAAGATCAGGTGGGTCCACATGTTAACCGATGAATTATCAGACCAAGCAACTGTTCCATTCTTTCTTCCGAAATCATTTTCTTTGAACTGTGGGTCTTTTACAATGTAATGGAATGATTTATTATCAATTCTCTCTCTCTCTCTCTTTCTTTTGTTTTATTTACTTTACTTACTTTTGTTTTTATCCCCCAGACTACTAGAACAAAAGGGATGGAGCAGAGAACAGAATTTATTTCAGGTTTGTGATTTCATTAAAATTTAAACATCCATATTGTTCATCTTCAAAATTCTCTTAATGGCCTTTTTCCTCCATGTGATTAATTGTGTCATGATCTCGTGAGAACTTTACTTTTCTTGAGGACATTGAGTTGAGATCATCAAAGGCTCATTGACCCATGAAGCTGTCAGAGGTCGCCTCACCTGGGAAGATGGGGTTGATAGAATTGATAGGGAACACCTGCATTCCTGATGTCACAAGAAGTGGTTATGTCCGTAATCAGATGGTCTATTCAGATGGCTTATTACGTAAGCACGTTGAACACTATATGCCAGGCATAGGCCTCAGCTCTTTCAATTATTAATGCATTCATCTTCATGTTTTATTATCACTGCTTTGCACAAGCAGAACTTGGCACAGGATGGTTAAGCAGCTGCCCATGATCATACAGCTGGCTGCCCATGCTGGAGGAGGACTTGAACCCGGGGGGGGGGGGGGGGGGGCGGTGCTCCGGAATCCATGAGTTACCTGCTCTGCTATGTTCCCTGACCTATCTTTTCTACGGTTAAGGGCTCCTCTTACCTGGGCCAGCGGCCTTGTCATCGCTACACCTATGTTCCTTCCCCGTACCAAAAGAGAAATAAAATCTATGCAGGGTGTTGCAGGAGAAGATGTTGCCTGCTTGGCAGAGCATATTTATAAGGCAAGGGGAGGCATTATAAATGAAAAACTTTTTTTCTTATTTGCACCTGGAAAGGGTTTTCAAAGAGCTTCTCAATCTTTCAAAATGCTTTCAGTGCTTTTCAGCAGGTACTGAAAGTAAGAAAAATGGAATGGATGAAATTGTGTTGATTGCGTTAATGCGATCTCTTCAATGCTGGTCTCCAATAATAGGGAAAAGCGTTAACTAATACTACCAGGGAATGGGAAAGACATGCGCGGACCAGAATTCATTATTTGATAGACTTCATCTATACCCAGGATTCCTTTTCTTTAAAAAGCCTTCCTTTTCTCTTCCTTTGTGATGGAATCAATAGGAAAATATATTGAAATAGTCACATATATCATTTCACTTTTTTCCGATAAAAGATTCAACAAAGTTATAGTTACCAAAAGTTATAATTTTTTCCCAGGGCTTTGGGCTCAGAGAAACTTTGCTCAGATATCACTGATTTTCTGGTACATGTGAAGAGGATATTTTAGATAATGTAGTGTAACTTCTGAGATCATGAAATGTTCGAAACTGTAGAGTTGTCCTCATTGAATTTTCTGGGTTGAGGATTGGCACCCAGTTGGAAGTCAGTTTTTCCCTCAGTTGTATAAAGGATGAGTGGAAAAGGAGGGGCACAGGAAGACAGAATGTCCTAGAATGTCCTTCATCAGGGCTATCCCCGTTAGCACCAATATTAATATTTTCAAGCTGTTCGAAATATGTCTTAGTCAGCTTGAGCTGCCACACAGAGCACCATGGACTGGGTGGATCATAAAGTGCATAAATGTGTTTCTCATGATTCTAGAGGCTGACGTCTGAGATGAGGGTGTCAGGTTCTGGTGAGAGTCCTCTTCCTTGTCAATGGATGGCTGCCAACTTGTTATATCCTCACATGGCAGAGGGAGAGAGGAAAAAAGAAAGAAAGCTCTCTCTCTCATCTCTTATTAGGGTGCTAATCCCATTATGCAGGCTCCACCCTCATGACCTAGTCACCTCCCAAGGGCCCCACTTCCTAACCTCATCACACGGGGTGTTAGTGCTTCAACATATGAATTTAGTGGGGAACCCAAACATTCACTCCATAGCAAAGCATATATGAAAACACCCCCCTTTTTTTTTAATACTTTGTGGTTTCAGTGCCTCTCCATATCCTGGCCAAGACACAAAGTCAGATGTTTGGTTCATGTTCCTACGTTTAAAAGTTTGTTTCCTAATGTTAAGGAACATTCTTGGTGTTTCTGACTTCCATATCTTTAGAATCTCTATCTCCTGGAAAGGGAAGGATTTCCTGAAGACATGTAGTCATGTGTATGAGGAGGGGTGGTAGGAAAACACTGGAATCATGGCCGGAGATCTTGGTTCAAATCCAAAGCTGACAATATACCAGCTGATATGCATGTCACACTATCTTCTCCCTCATGGAGTTGATTTTGCACGCCTGACTTTAAAAGTAGTACACCCCGTTCACCTCACAGGGCTGTTGTTTGGATCAAATGAAGCTGTGTATGTGAAGCTGCTGTACAGCTGAACGCTGGAACAGTGTTCGCCCAGGCTCCCGTGCATAACGCACACACACGTGAGTCATATTTAGTACAGAGGTCTACGGGAATGCATAAAATAAAATGGTTGCTCAAGACGTGGATGGCAGGAACAGAAGTGGGGAGCGGCCGGCTGGAGTGAGGAGCGGGGCCCATCTTCACGACGTCGCACCTGCCAGATTACATCAGTGGCACAGCTGTGGGAATTACCTGCCCATCGCCGTGTCCTTTTTTCTCCCCGTGCAGAGCCCGATGGTTTTCGCCTGTAACTCAGGGAGTGCAAACCTTGCCCCTGGCTGTTCTAAGCCAGCAATGGTGATACCAGGTTCCCATCAGCGGCTGGACAAGGAGACCTGAGGGGTCAAAGGCCTGCTGTGGGCTTCTGGGAAGACTTCCCTTGACCCTAACTTGGAAATTCTGGAAGAGACAGAAACCATTTCCCCTGGATTTTGTGTTGTCTGCACGTGGCTTCCAGAACCCCATCAGCCATTTTGACACTGGCCCGAGGACTCAGAGCAGGAGGCCCTGCCCACACCTCCGCAGCTCTGTCCCAGGCTCCCGGAGAAACGCCCTCACTGTGGGAGCTGATCTGAGCGGGCTTTTCTTTATCTGTAGTGAAAGGAATACTCCCTGGGTCAACTGTAGTCATCTGCATTGGGTACCCCATGAGACAAAAACAACAATCTAGTTAGCCGATCACTGAGGAAACACGACTAGACAGACATTTCTCCTGTGTGATGCCATGGAAGGTGGGGATGCCCGTGAGCGGGCCTCTGCGGGCGCTGTGACCGTGAGGCGTGCAGGGCGGGGTCCCACGCTGACCTCCCTTGTAGACACCCAGCACCACACCAAAGGCAAAGCACCGGCAGCCACTGTGGGGCGATCAGCCCCATGTTCTCTAGGGTCAAACTCCACAATAACTATAAGAGTTGGCGCACTTTAGATCCCTCAAGAAATCCCTCAGGATATTGTTTTTCTCAACCAAGTTCTGACAAATATGAAGCCACGACATGCTGAAGATCGTTTTCTCCATCAGACACGGGGAGCATGGCCCTCCCATGCTGGTTTGAGTGCACAGATCATAAACCTTGGCATTTGGTCAAGCTGCAGACATACCAGTGTCTGTTTCTGGAGGCTAAGCAACCCGATCGGGTCCTGTGCTGGAGGGCAGGCCTGGATCTTAGGGAAACAAGAACAGAAGGGGATTCTAAGTCTGTTCTGAGGCAAACACAGGAAACATCTAAGCCCACAGCAGGATTGTCCTGAGAGTGTTGTTGGCTTTTCCTCAGTGCATAGACAAGCGTCCACAGCACACAGTGTGTGAAATAAAGCGCTTGATAGGACATCATGCACAGTATCGCCTGTGTCCCTAAAATGTAGATATATCCCCAAAGAGTTAATCAGCAGAACACCCAACAAAAATCGTAAAAGTCATTATGTTTGGGGACAGTGGGGGGAGATGCGTGGTGATATTTCTGATGATTTCTGCTTTCTTCTTGGTATTTTTGATATTATTTAGATTTTTATAATGAATACATGTCACTTTTATGCAACTAATAACATCCTTTTAAAAATTAGACAACTTATGAAGGCTAAATTTTTTGCTTTGAGAATTTTTATTTAGAACTCTTTTTTTCTGATAGTAAATTTGGAAAAATAATCAGTAGGCTGTTCAGGATATTGATAGTTTAAAATAATGAAACCACGTAATTTAGGTACATGAGAATTCTTATCTTTTTATTCTTTGTCATAGGGGGAGGTGCATGGATCTAATTAAGTCCAAAGCAGTATCATATTATCAGGACATGCCAAGATTTATTAATGATCAGGACACAATATGAAATCTATCTTATTGACCTTAAATATCTAGATGACTGGAATGGAATCCAATTTTCTTGATAAATCAAGAGATTGTCTTATAGCAATATTTTGTCTGTGTGCCCTAAGCCCCACATTTCTGATAATTTATTTTTAAAAATTAGCACATAAATATAATGCCAAGTTTTTCTTGTCGATAACCCACTGATCTTGATTTATTTCCACTTGTGTCGCGAGTACAGGTGTGCTGTAAATTTAAATGACATCCTTGGAAAATCCCAATTACTTTTGGAAATAAGCAACATTCGCAGGAGTGGCTCCTCCTCTGATCTGTCTGGCCCATAATTATTGGCAAGAACTGCAGTCGCTAAGTTCTGCGCTTTTTGTTTCAGTAGGTCACCTGAATTTTGTAGGAAGCAATTACTTTGGAGAGGCAGATCTGGTGTAAACCCAGCTTCATTACTTATCATCCCCGCAACCTTGGGCAACCCATTTATTCTCTGTGAACCTTCCCATAAAATGTGATAATAAGACCATTTTAAGATTGATGATAATGTATATATTTTGTCTGCGACAGTATGTGGGATCAATAAATAGTAGCTATTATTCCTGCAAAAAAATCAAACCAATGATGGGATATTAGATTAAAAATCAAGGAACAAGAATTGAGTAAATAGCTCATTTTTAGACAATGAAGAAAATGTCATTTACGGCCCAGACAGCCTCTTTTTCAAAGTGGAAGGTAGTGCTTGGCTAACGGAAACATAAGCAGAGCATGTGGGGAGCATGAGATGGTGGGAGGGGGTGCATAACCCATGTGAGAGTGAATCATCTTTCCCTGGAGCTTGCTGATCACTTAACAGTGTTTTTTATACATTTTCTCTCTGGATAAAATGTATGGAATTTTCATAGTTTTAGAGCAAATGAAACTGAGACTTAGGTCTTACAATTCATGTAGTTGTTTGACAATTATGTCATTTTTTTTTCTCTTTTGGGACAGTGGGCCTTACCCTGTAGGGAACGGCCAGGTAGTAAGCTGGGGATACAGACCCCTTGCTAGGGCTCCTTTGATACCAGCAGTGTCTAAGAAGGACCTCTGTCTTCCCAATCTCTGTGTGACATGGACTTGCATTTTCTCTCAGCTCATCCAGAACCAGCCAGGATTCCCTTCAAGTGAAGTGCAGTGGACGTCATCTGTAGCTCTTTCTGAAAGAGATGTCAGGAACCTAATTCATCACGCAGAGAGGAACTAAAGGATGAGGGTCATCCTTAGCATCGCAGAGTCCACTGACGGCTCTCAGCTGCTGACACAGAGCTATTTGAGTGACCAGACCCTCTCTAGGAGCTTCCTCCTCTAAGGGTTGAGCCTCGTGCTTTAGCCTTGTCTTTGTGTCCACATGGCACCATGCTTTGCTCTGGGGCATTAGCCACCGTGCCCGAGCCTTCTCTTGAGAGCACCACTGGCCCGTGAGCTCCTGGAGGGTACAGGACATGTGTGTCTTACTCATCTCTGTGTGTCCAGAGGCTAGCAGGCCTCCTGGAACATGGTGCAGAACAGAGGACACACTGCCCTCACCTGGAACAGGGAGCCGAGTCAGGTAGAGCCAGTTGCTGAAAGGAGGCAGCTGGCTCCACACCTAGGATGCTGTTGAGAATGAAACCACAAGCTGGGACAGCAGATGTCTCCAGGGACTACTGCAGGTACACTGGGATATGTGGTCACCCTGATCTTAGGGCATGACCAGACCGTGGAGACAAAGGACACAAGTGAATTGATCTGGGTCAAGGTGGTAATTTCCAACAAGTGAAGGTCTCGGGAAGAGTGGAAATTAACTTATCAAAAGTTCTCTGGTTGAAAGCACCAGAACCCACGTCTGGATCATTTGAGCAAAAGGCGGTCAGTCGGGAGGATATTTGTAGACGTATCCATAGGGACAGTCGACATTGCCTTCTTCACTTCACCGACAGAGAGTGAAGATTTCTATTGATAAAGGTAAATACTTCTGGTCTTTGACCTTGACCCATCGGTTTTTCCTCGGGGCACCTTGCTTCTCTGTCTGTCTCTGTCGCGCTCTCTCTCATTTTGCTCTGCCTTTGGCTCCTTTTTCTCCATCTACAAACATGCTTTGCATTGATTGCAATTTAAGCAACAGCAGAGAAACACTAACCCGTGTTTACTTCTCCACTACTTTTAAACTCTCTCTTCTCAAACTTCCTGAAATATTTGCAATCTCTGTTTCAGGGTGCTCTCACCCCTCTTCACCATGACTTCTATCCTCACAACTCTGACAACCCGTCCTTATTGGGGCAACCAAGAGCCTCCTCATGGCTAAGCCGCCTGGTCGTCCATCTAGTCCTATCTTACTAGGTGTCTCGGTAACACTTGATACTATTAATCACTTGATTCATAATGAGATCAATAATAGTGATATGAATGTCAATCATCATGATATAAAAAACCTGATGATTCCTTCTGTTATCTCCCCCTCAAAATCCATCACCCCGTCTCCTCTTGATGAAAACATCAGACCAATCCCAAATGTGAGGGATTTGTATAAAGTACAAATACTTTGTATAAAGTATTGTATAAAGTACCTGACAAGTCCTCCTCAAAACTGTCAAGGTTGTCCGGAGGAAGAAAATCTGAAAAGTGTCACAGCCAAGAGGAGCCTAAGGAGACATGGATAATTGCATATAATATGGCATGCTGCGGGAAACCCTGCAACAGAACAAGAATACTAGGTATACTCTAAGGGAATCTGAATAAACTGTGGACATTTCTGTAAAATGATCTATTGATTTTGGTTCGTTAGTTATAACAAAGCTACCATATTGACGTGAGATGTTAATTATAGAGAAAACTGTATGTGAGGCGTATGGGAACTCCATGTTCAACCTTTACAACTTTTCTGTAAGTCTTAA
Source organism: Neomonachus schauinslandi (assembly GCF_002201575.2). Taxonomy (NCBI): domain Eukaryota; kingdom Metazoa; phylum Chordata; class Mammalia; order Carnivora; family Phocidae; genus Neomonachus; species Neomonachus schauinslandi. Next base: position 134,680,964 of record NC_058407.1, read on the forward strand.
GTGGTTTTAACTTAAAAAGGTTACTTTTTAAAAAATCCAGTGTTATACCAAAGCTTCTGGAATGACCTTCTTTAACAAAAGCTTGAGTGGTTTCCTCATGGAAGAGGCCCAAGTATTATCAAATTGAGGACATTACTGAAGAATTAAAATCAACTATATATATATATATATATATATATTTTGTTCCATAAATGATTGTGTTTTTTGAGTGTGTCATCAGCTGATTATATCTCAGAATAAATATGTTGATTAAGTTAAAATGCACAAATGGGAAGTAAAAATTATGTAAATTTCCTTTGTTTTTCTTGAGCTTTTTTTTTTTCTTAAAGAAGAAAACATTCTTCATGGAAATGTATGAGTTGACATTATAGTCTAATCATACTTTATCATGTAAATGTATATTTACAATATTTTTAAAAGGTGGATTATGTAAATCATTTTAGGGACATACAAAAAAATGTAGAATATTTACCAGCCAGAAAATTATGCATTTAGAAACATGTTGAAAAGCTTTTTCTTCAAATGAGAGACCATAAGTGCTCATCTTCGTTGGGATGTGTGCTTTATTTAGACAAAATATGCAGGAGCATTCTTATGCAATGAGATCTAAATGTGCACAACAGCCGCCAATTTCCAGTGTTAAATGTAATCATTGTTTTAAATTTCCTGCACGACTTTCTTTAAAATAATCAGCCCTATTCTTGGAGAAGTTTCTAGGATTTCTTCTCTAGAATAAGGGGAAACAGTTACTCATTTAGGGGAGCATGGATATGGATAGACTTCCACTGAGGTCTGTCCCAGAGTTTCCCTCTTACAGACAGTTCACTTGACCTTTTCACTTTGTACGTTTTCCCCTACAGACCAAACATCTGCTGGGAGGCTGGGAGGGCAGAGACACGTGGGCAAGTTTGTATTTCACCTCCCAATTAAGAAGACTTATCCACAAAGTCATAATGAACCATTGGCATGGACCAATTGTCCAGTGGGATCTGCCGATAAGAATCATGGCACAAAGTGGCAGAGCTGAAAATGTGCTTCCTGCTGGCAGCTGGTGTCCACAGGCCAAGAAGAGGAGCAGGGGTGAGTTTGCTGAGCTTCTTCCAAATCTGCCAGTCAGATAATCTGGGTGGGAAGAAGTGCAGGGAATCCAGAGGGTTATTCTTTTGCACAGTCTTCTTCTGGGAAAAGGGAGAAAAAGAGCTCCCTCCCACCAAGACTGTGTCTTTGATAGCAGAAAAAATGCATGACCATAGTCATTTGTCTTTTTGGGGAGATTACTCATTGTTTCTGGGCTAAAGGCTCAGGGTTAGGAAGACACAAAAGAAGTGCTGTATCTTCTCTTCCTGGAGATTACGATCTTGCTGGAGTGCCCCAACATATGGCACCGTTTAGGTAACAAATCACAACGTATTATCAACCATGCAAATGGAAGAGACAGATGCCTTGTGAATTCAGAGGAAGGCACAGTGTACCATGCAGGAAAGCCGAGTCTCGTGGAACGGGGCTCTTCCAAGTGGATCTAAAAGGATGGGAAGTTCTTAGAAAGGGGGTACAGGATGAAGGGATTCCATATATGTGCACATGCATGTGTAGGGGTGTGTGTGTATGAGCTGGAGTGAGAGCAGTGTGTCCAGACTTTTGTCAAGGACTGGACTGGACTGATATGGGTTTGGGCTGCCTTCTGTTTGCTAAGTGTTCAGGGCACACATGCCACGGGGTTGATTGGCCATTGACTGAGTCATTTCTTTAGCTTTTCTTTCAGGTGGGAGCATATCCCATAACTTTGATAATAGTATGCGCCCACTAGGTACTCCTAGCTTAGTCATGGCTTTGTTGAAAGATCAACTTGTCTATAACATAATTCTGATAGTGGATTGTGATTTTGAGGAGAGGAGAAGCAAACCAGGTGGTGTCTGTCCACTGAGTCTCAGTCCTGTGAGACTGTGTCTCAGCCAGTGAGAGTATTGTGTGGATGAACAGCTAAAGATATGGCGGTAGTGTTGGCAAGAAATGGAAAAGATTCCGGTTGAGATGGAAGTATTATTGCAAAAATCCAGACAGTGTCAAGGGTTATCTGATGGAGGCTGAAATGTTGTGGGACTCCCCACCCCCCTCTGCTTTATCGATATATAATTGACACATAACATTGTGTAAATTTAAGGTGTACAACATGTTGATATGATATGTTTATAAACTGCAAAATGATTGCCACTGTGCCATCTTTATTTTGTCTTATGGTTACCATTTCTTTTATCTTCTCTTTCTTTCTTTCTTTCTTTTCTTTTTTTTTCTTTCTTCAGTGAGAACATTTAAGATCTACTCTCTTAGCCACATTCAAGTATTGTAGGATTTTCTCTTGTGAACTCCACACCTTGGAAAGTTTATGTTTGTTTCTTAGTACTTAGAATTTACAACTTGTGTTCACTGCTTGTCATGTGTATCAAGAACGAGATAGAGATATAGAAAGATATAGAAGGACTCATCTATATCTACCTAATTCTCTTTGATTTAGTGATTCCATTCTAGAACTATGCTTTAAAAGACATCAGCATAAATACAGAGGAAACAGTCAAAGAAAAAGGAAGCAAGTCTTTAAACCAACCAGATATCAGGTCATATTAGAGTAAATTATGCATAGTAACATGATGATATGTAATGAAGCCATTAAATTAATTTACGCCCCAACTATATACCAAGTGCCTGTTATTGCCAAGCATGAAATGTTTCATGGAACATGAAAAATGCTTATGCTATAATATTATGTAAAAATGGAACAAAATTACATATGAAGTAAGCTCATAGGCATAACCATGTAAAAAATCCCCCTCTCCAAATTCATGCCTTGGGTTAAGGCTTGAAAGGAATATTTAAGAGTATGCTTCAGTGATGGGAGGGTATGCCATTTTAGTTACTTCTCCTAGGTAATTTTTATATTTTTCAAATTTCTTTAATGAAGAAAACAAATTAAATAGGCTTGTGCTCTAGAGACAGGGTTATACCAGCATCCAGCAAAATTGTCAATGGTTCTAAACCAACTGATCTGTGGGGCTCACAGTTTCTCTCATGGATGGAGTCAGGTGAGGGTTTCAGATCTATGCTCCACTTTGCTTTACTCTTGTCCCTGATGATGCCAAGGAGTGTGTGTGTGTGTGTTTTCAACTGATTTGTCCTAAACAGAGGCTGACTTCAGCAGAACCTGTCATACCTGGGATCAGTTCGATTCATTCAGATTGGCTGGGCTCCAGGGTCCTGCACTTGGCGGGTGTCTCCAGCATTTGACATGAAATACAGCCCAAGGATGATGCTGCGCCATTGTTTCAGGGGCTGAATCTGCTCTCTGTGCAAGTTCAGTGCTCATGACAAAAAAAATAATAATAATTATAGCATTGAGGCACTGAGACACAGGGCACTTTTCTGCAGTGGGGAAGAGCTTTTTGTCTTGCTTCCCCTAGGCCTCTCATTCCTAAAGACGATGACTGCGCACAACCTACATTTCGAATCCACTAAGGAAATACGCACCCCTTGAAGAAGTCTGAGCAGAGCTGAGCTGAGGACATGAGGCACCTGAGAGTTGTGCCTGGGGCACAAAGGAGAGTCCTGGGGGCTGATGCTGGCGGGGGGCGGGGTGAGGACAGGCCGTGAGGTGTGGACCAGGGCAAAGATTTGGTGTGGCACTGGAAGATTTTAAGCAGGAGAGTAGCCACATGTAATTTTTATTTAATTCAACACTGTAGCTTCTCTGTGTTAAATGTGTTGCAAGAGGGACGGGAGCAGGCAGGGGACCCAGGGAGGGGCCTCACCCCTGAGGCTGTGGCGAGACGCTGTCGGACGCCAGTTGTGTGTTCAGGCGGAGGCAGCAGGGCTCTGACAAGTGGGTGGTTTGTGCACAAGAAGAAAAGGCATCCGTGGTGACCGCAGGGTTTGGGTCTGAGCATCGGGAACGATGGAGTTGCCCTGTGCTGAGTTGAGAATAAAGCGGGCAGAGTCCGTTGGTGGGGGGAGGTGGCTCAGGAGGTCATTTGCTCATGCAATGCTCGCACTTGCTCATAACGTGCAAACGGAAACGTCAATCGGGCAGCAGTCTGTCGGCCTCTGAACTTTCGTGGGAGCTCAGGGTATGGGTAGGAGCTTCCCGGTGACTGGCACGCAGGTAGAATACAGAATCCCCTGCATGCATAACTCCTGGGGCCCTGTGCAAAATGAAAATGGGGCTCCCTCGTTCTTAAGTTATTAAAAATTTCGAGATGGCAACAGCAAACCATTGGACGGAAGGTGGCTCTGCACATGTCCCCCACCTGTGAAGCTGCCCATCGATGGCACGGGGAGAGCCTCTGTGAGAGGACAGGTACTGAGAACGTGGGGCTTGTGGCTGCATCCCTGCAGCTCAAAGAGTAAGCCCAACAGGGAGGCAGTGGTTGTTGGCTTCGAGCGGTATCCACATGTGTAGGGGGAAGAAGGCAGAGAATTCCCCCACTGGGTTCTGCAATGTGAAGCCACCAGGGGCTGTGACACTGCTGAGTCTCACCACGCTGATGCAGCTGCACATGATGCCTCCTCTTTTCTCCCGTGGACAGGCCTTTACGCATCGCTCGCAGAGAACGGAGGGTCCAGAAGAGGAGCCTGGACACTCGTTCTCGGTGGAAGCAGCCAGTTGCCCTCAGCACCACGTAGGCAGAGGGAGAGAAGAAGGAGGGAGGGAAGCTGGACAGGAGAGCTCAGCTGTGACACCTTTCAGCTGCTTTTGAAGAGCATAGAGGGTCAAGGAGCAGCTCGGGGAGGTGGTGAGCTGTGGAACTCACCCCGGAGGGCGGACCTTGTGCCGAGGGGGAGCTGGGCCGTGTGCGGACCAGGGAGCTGAAAGGCCAACCTGGAGGGCCCCCACCTTAGGTGTAGGACCCCCAGGAAGCCACATGGGGATGCCTGCAGGTGCCCTGGTTCTTGCCTTTCCCGGTCCCCCATGCTGTCCTGCCAAGAGGCCTGGACCAGTGAGCGGCACACAGGGTGAGGAGGAGACCATGCGCCTTCTCCAAGGTCGGTTTCTTGGGTGACCAGTGACTGGAGATTTGAGCTGCAGTTTCCTATGCTGGCCTGGGCCTCTTTATTCTTGACAGTGGCCTGGGAACTCTGCGATCTGGGGAAATTTACCGGAACAGATGACCATGGGAGTCGCTGATGACCTAGAGAGAGTTTGCTCGGGTCTTTGGGGTAAAGTCTGACCACAGAGGAGACACTGGGCAGTGGAGTCAGGGGGTGTAGGAAGTCTCCAGATGCCTTCCAGAAACAGGGAATCAGGGATCGGCCACTAGACAGGAGGGGGTGTGGGGTCCAGGAAGGGGTTTTCTTTAAAGATGGTCCACATGGCAGCCTGTTTGCACGTGGTGGGGGGGAACCCAGGAGGAGGAGAAGATCCGGCCCCGGAGAGAGACAGGCAAACTGCAGGAGATTTCGTGTGGGGGGCAGTCGGGCCGCCTGTGGCCGCAGGATCGTCTGTTCCCTCCAGTCCTTCCAGTCTCACTGTTCCTGCCCCCCGGGGCCAGCACATCGAGGTCCAGGGCAGGGAACCCGGCTGGGAGGCAGCGGGATATGGATGTTCTCTTCCGACTCTTTCCGTGTCCTCAGTGTAGTGATAAATGGGCTGGATGAAAAGATGGGAGGATGTCGGATGCGAAATGCTTCGCTTTTTTGGGGGGGGAGGGGGAGAGGCAAAGAGAGAGAGAGAGAATCTTAAGCAGCCTCCACGCTGAGGTGGGGCTCGATCTCATGACCCCACATGAAGTTTTTTGATTTTGACACAAACGGCAATTTACCCGGGTCAGCCTCACACGTAGACATTTTACCTTTGAGAGTAAAAGTAATTGCAATTGCCTTCAGTTTTGTAGGAGTTCAGAATAACTTCATGACTACAACCTGTGAGAAATCAATGGGGGAAGAGAGGTGCATAAAAATCTAAGTGCAAGTGACACAAAACAGCGACTTTCTGACAAACAACCTCATGGACCCCCCACTCTGGTCCCAGCGAGCGCTTGGGGCCGCTGGTGGTCAGAGCTGCCCTAGGGCGCCCCTCCCGCACGGGGTGCCGAGACATCCCTGGAATCCCATCCTTGGCAGGTGTACATCAGCCAACAAAAGTTAAGATTTGAGCTCAAATTAGACAGCATTTCTGGAAGTCACTGTATCATTTTCTCTACAGACCGATACCCTATTGACAAAAGCAGCAGGTCATTTTTACATCTTACCCTCTATGTGATAAACTTATTTTCTGTAATAATCATAAAATGAAATATGAAATAATAATGATGAATTAAAAAGATCACAGAGTGAAAGTTTTCTTTTATTGAGCCATATATGTAAACATATGTATATAAAGTCACGCTAATAAAAAATAAAGAAGAAAAGAAATACCACAGTACAAAAAATGTTTTAAAAATCTAAAGGTAACTGTTAAAGCTAGGACTTTAGTGTTTTGATGACATTGTGATATAACAATATTTTATCTAAATATTATTGTCCAGGAGCCTATAAGTTCTTTTTAATAAAAACAAAGATTGCTAAAGGCAAAGTTCAGGTAATTAAATCATACCACTGATTTAAGATTTGATATTCCTGATTTGTTTTTTAGTTCTAAACGAAGCAGTTCATTTAAATTGAATTAATAATTGAATTAATTATTGCCAAATTGAAATAACCAGTTAATTTCTATTTTAAATATATTTTCCTTGCTTAGCAAAATATTCCATGTCTGAAATAAAATTTGCACTGTTTTCAGTTTAAATGCAAATACGCCAAGTGTTCTCAGAGAATGACTGAGCTAAGTTAATTCACTTTCTTTCCTTGCTCTTTGCAATCCTTGTGCTAAGAGCCTTCCTACAAATCTACTCTCTCAACTCAGGAATTTGTGGGACCAGAGGGTGGGAGGTGGGATCTGGCCTCAGAAGTAGCTGGAACTGTTTGGAGCCCTAGGGACTGAGTCCGGGATCCAGCGTTGGAAGAGGAGTCTGCATGGGGCTGATTTAATTGTGCCAATCCAAGAATCAGCAATAAAATGTGCCAAGTCGAAGCTTACCTATGTGTTATCAACACTCAACAGGAAGCAGTGTTCTTTAGAACCTAAGCCACCAGATGACTTTGTTCCCACGGAGGAGTGTTTAATTACTGGCATTATACAGTATTGCCAAGGCAGGGTGGTCATATAAGATGCACGGACGTGTGTTCAGCTTTACTACTGACTTTGAAATCTCCACAGATGATGCACCTGCTTTCTGCCCACACCCGGAGGATGTTCCCATTGCCTACCCTCGGGTTGGCACCTCGGCTCTTCCTGAAAAACTCACAGCTCTGATTTTCATAGTCGTTTAATGCCTCCGACATTTTCCTGGTACTAGGATCTCCTTGGGGCTAGGATTAAGTCAGGGGCATACCCTCCTAAGGCAGCTGGGGACATTGGTTTCTGAAGTGTTTTAGAGTTTACACAATGCTTGCTCACAATGCAACCCCATCAGAAGGAGCACACCGCTTGCAGCATCTTATATATGAGATGCCTCATATTTGGACCCTGGGGTAGCTTATTGAGAACAGCAGAAGACAGTTGTCAAACAAATGGGTGAGGAAGAAATAGCATAATTTAAAATGAATTACCCATGAGCTGTATTTCTCCTACAAGCTAATCTGGAATACCAGATAGCAGCTGTGGATATGAGTACATGAATTAATACTGACTCAAAGAAACCCTGTTTTCAAGCCTTTATTGTATTTCTAACGACACGAGGAATTCCAAAAAAGTGTCACACTTCTTGGCATCACTGCTAAGGAGCCCATATATATATATATATATATATATATATATATGTGTATATTTAGTATGTATCTATGTATATTTGTATGTGTACATATATATACGTATAGAGATATGCATATATATGTATATTTATTACTAATACATTAAAAACATTAAAATACATGAAAATGTATTAAAAAATACATGAGTAACTACTCACAAACCCTTTGAAGTATTGTAGCCAATGCTACTAATCTAGAGAATTCTAATTTTCTAATTTCCAGAAGTGACCTCAGTGGTTTATTTGCAGAATTGAGGATACTTTCTGTGGGTTCTAGCTCCATCCCATTGGGCATCTCTTCCTCTCTGTGCCCCCCAGAACTTCAGAATCCAAGAACTCAATGTACTTACTGCTACTTTTTTCACTTAGTGTCTTCATTGACCATGGAGTTCAAGAGCTCCTAAGACAGGCTACATATTCTTAAATCCTTTCTTTTCTATGCAGTGAGAACGAGTTCAGAGAGAAAAAGCAAGTTGCCTAAAACTCCCCAAACTCTTCAGTGGTGGAGCCAGACTCTAACCGGCATCTCCTGATCCTCACCCAGACGTCTTCCAACCCCCGAATGGTCTCTGGTGTTGTGAGAGGCATGTTTTACTGGAGTTCCTCCTTTCTACAAACATCAACTAAGATGCAGTGCCGCACGATCCTGTTAATGAGGACAGTGGGGCGGGGGAGGGTGGTTCTCAGTGAAGTTAGGAACACCACAGCATCTGTGCTGTACTTTGGCTCCAAGAATACTATCCACCATGGGAAGAGAGGGCTCACAGTCTGAGATTCGAGGACGTGTTACAATCAGAAGATGTTTAGATGTTAGCAAGGCAGGTGGTTCCTGTGTTGAATCAGTGGTACTGCAAGTTTCTGGGGCAGCACCCAGGACTCAATGCAGTTGACCATCTGCCTTAGTCTGGCTTCTGTAACAAAGCACTGCAGACTGGGACAGCTCTAGAGGATGGACGTCTGAGACCAGGGTGACCACAGGCTTGAGCTCTGGTGAGGACCTTCTTCTGGGTCACAGACCACTGTCTTCTCGTGTCCTCACAAGGCAGACAGAGGAGAGGGGAAGCTGGCGCTCCCATGACTCTCACAGGGCGCTAATCCCATCATGGTGGCACCACCCTCAAGACCTCAGCGAATCCTAATTACCTCCCAAAGGCTCCACCTCTAAATCCCGTCCTAGTGGAGGTCAGTGTTCAATGTAGGAATCTGAGGGAGGACATAGACGTTCAGTTCACAACATCCTCATTACTTGCAGGTTCCATGTTTGCAAGTTTGCCTACTTGCTACCATTTATTTATTTGTAACCCCAAATTAATACTTGTAGTGCTTTCGTGGTTGGGCGTGGGCCAAGCAGCAGGACAGTTGAGTCAATGAACATCAGGTTCCCGGATGAGGTAGAGAAGATGATGCTCTGCCTCCTATTACAGCTCTCACCCTGCAATCAAGTGTCCTTCCCGTAGCGTATTAAGTGCCATGTTTTTCACATTCCTGCATCTTCCACTGGAGATTTCGTTGTTTAAAATGGTCCCCAAGCACAGTGGCGAAGAGCTGTTGGTGCTCTTAGAAGCAGGAAGGCTTCGGACATGACTCACAGAGAAATCGTGTGTCAGATCAGCTTCTCTCAGGCGTGGAGCCCGGCGCTGTCGGCTGCGGGTATGATGTTAATGACTTGACAATGTATATTCCGTATGGTGTCTTTGAACAGAAACACGCAGGAAACAAGGTTAGGTATGGATTGGTGGACAAAAATGCTGTGCCAGAGGGTCGCAGGAACCTGAGGCTGTGTTTGCCCAGGAGTCATGGTTCAGTGTTTGCTAATTCAAGGTCCACAGCGACTTCATTGAGCATAACTGCTACAAATAACCAGATTCAGGTGGACCTTGAGATTTGCTCCATGAAAAGTATGAATATTCACACAATTGGAGAGATAAAGACTTTAAATCACCTCACTTCAGGGCAGGTTTTATCATTTATTTATTTTAGGTTAAGCTGGGTGCTGCCACCAAATAACTTAAGAAAAAATGTTGGCTTTCAAACTCTCGCTGTTGGAATTTCAAGGAAAGGGCTGCGATTTCTGTTAACTGGTATAAATCCCTGTATGCCTTATGTAATGGAATAGTGTGTTAATTGTCTTAGCATGTTGTGGGCAAAACTATCAATACAACATTTGTTGAAGTTTTAAAATTAATTACCTTTAAAAAGTCTTCTTACAATTGTTTATAACCTTCTTTTGTTTAGCAAACCTCTTCCGTTAATCGTGGGAAACCAAGTTGCAGTTGAACACTGTTGACTTACCACAAATTCCAAAATAATAAGGTACAAACTGTAGATTTATTAGAGCCAACTGTTGCTTTCCCATGCTCACGGGTGAAAGCAAGGCATGGATTTACAGACGGGAATTAGATCTCATCTAAATCGTGGTTACAACCTTCCCTTTCCAGCAGATCCTTTGTCAGAGCAGCTAATGGGCAGCAAATTGGTTGATTTGAGTTGTATCTCCTTGCTCTACCCTGGGGACACTGCTAATGAGAAGCAAAATGACCAAGATGGTGGCAGAATAGGAGAGAGTCTGAAGAGAAACACGTGGATAACTGGGCTCTGAATGATGAAGGCTTGACTATAAAATAGAAGAGGAAATTGGGGGTATACATATACACATATGAAAAGAAAGAGTTCTCTTTTTCTTTTAAAGTATTAAGTTTCTTTTATTAATAAATATGTGGGTATTTTCAAATAAAAAGTTTCAAATAAAAATAAATGTATGTAATAAATGTTTACTTGGAAGTTAAGATCTAATGCTATAAATTTAGAAGGCATAATATATGCTTTTGCATTTTTCAGTTATTTTTCTAGGTCTGTGTTTGAGTGAAAATCTATTCCTGAGCAATTTAGAAGCAACTTAAAAAGCAATTTGGACGTGCTTTCTGTTTCATGCCTTTCGACTGAGAGGGTGCTAATGTTAATAGCCCACCACGCATCCAGGTGTTTTCTAAGTATCTCAAGTTGCATGTGCATGTGTATAATATAATAATAATTTGAGATGTGGCAACTGCTTCAACCATTTGAGATCACAGGAGAGTTTAGAGAGAATTGAAAGTGCTTTCCTGTTTGGGGATGGATTTTATTATTTCTACCTTTCAATGCATAGCTATTAAGGCAATTATTTTTTAAAAAATTATATATGAATTAAATTATTTGAACTGTTTTTGTGCTCTTGGGAATCTTAAATATACATTGTTTTAAGTATACCTTGAATTTTCTGATGGATCTTTACTCATTCACATCACCAGTTAAGATTTCATCCTAATTCCATGAAGGAATAATAACTGGAATCTGGTTGTTACATGAGTATATAAATAAAGGAATTCTGGCATACATGAACACACATATATATTTTTATTTTGTAAATAGATATTTTTTAAATTTGTGACTTGAAGACAGCAGTGTGACTATCAATAATATGTGAAATGACTGCTTTGATTTTGAAGACAATTCAGTATGTTTTCAAACTTCGATGTGTAAAAGTCAAATTATCCTGGACATTGTGATAAGTAAGTTCAGAGGAATGGAGAAGGGTGGGAGAATATAGAATAAAATTCCCTGTTTCCTCAGAATAGGGAAACACTTCTCAGTATGAGCGATGTTCTTGGAAATGGTGTCCCGGTTCAGCAGCCGGCCTCCCCTTGACCGCGGACAAAGGCAGAGTTGTGACGTTCTACTCGCCCCCACTGTCGTGGCTGCCTCTACTCAGGAGTGGGGGAGGGGAGGCTGGCGCTTGTGTGCAGGTGGTCCCTATGCTCACCTAAGAGCTCGTCAGAGCCAGCATCTCCCAGTGTCCTTGACTCATAGGCAAGAGGAGCTATACTTCTAGGACTTTGGACAACAGAAGCACTTTGACTAGCCGGTGCCAAGCCAGAAGTGGATAGAGATGCTCATTCCAACATGGGGGCCATGATGGGACGTCTCTGTGAGCCCACACCCATGGCTCCTGCCAACATTAAGGAAGCAAAGAATCCAGAAGAGCCAAAGAGTCCATGAAATAATTGCCCAACTGGAGAAGATGGGGTGTCTTCTCCATGTGAATGGAGAACCTGCTGGCAGGGAGGAGGCTTGGGCACAATAAACTGAGTGGAAAGGTCTGTAGACAACCAGGTTTGGGGTATGCAGCTGCTGGGCAATTCTACCTCACTTTTTCCCCCTTTTGTTTAAAAGCAAACGCCTTCTAGGAAATTTTTTTTTTTTGCTATCTTGAGTATAAATTTCTAAGTCATGTTCCTTTTTCAAGAGAATTACACATAATTGCCAGATCCGTGATAGTCATAGATATTCACATTCTGTGAGAAGAGGGTGGGTTTCCCCTTCCATAACCCTCTGTGAGCTGCCTGCTTCCTGAGCAGGTGCTTTCCATGGGTCTTGGGTGATGGAGAGGCTGACAGGTACATTGATCAAATTTCCCCCATTATCTCCGTAATGATTCATGATCCATTGGCTATCTTTCAGCTCAAGTTGGACAATAATACGACTGCCTTCAGCTTATCAGAGGAAGCTTATCAGACCCTTCTTACTGCCTGGGAGGTGTAATGTCAGACTCGGTTAAATCACATTCTGATAGACATTAGTATTACTCACAATTTTTTATTCCCTCCTCTCTAATAGGATTATCCATCCTATCCTTGCCATGACTCCCTCTAGAAGGAGAATCCTTACTCAGTGCCATGGTGGACTTGGCTATGTGACTTGTTTTGATGAGCAGAATGTGAGCAGATGTGCCCAGATGAGCAGGAGCTTTAAATGTGATTGTAAGGTCCAGCCCAGCCTCTTATGCTCCTGCCCTCTCTCATGAGAACATCGTCTCTGGAGAGCGGCTGCTCCCTCATTGGGGTTCCTAGAATGGGAAGGCATGGGGTCAGCCAAGCTTCAATAGATCTGTAGCTTGGGACAGAGGCCTGAGCAACTGGCAGGCCTCAATTAAGTGGGTAGGAAACAAGTGTTTGTTATTTTGAGCCACTGAGGTTTGGGGGCTGTTTGTTACATACTGAGTGTATGACTGAAAAATACACCACAGGGACCATGAGAGAATATCATACTGGGAAAAGTTTGAACAGAGAGTGGAGTCAGAGAGCCAAACCAAGAATCCCAATTCTTCATTGCCATGATAATGTTATATGATAAGGCAAACTTAGTGTCTTAAAAGGAGAGGACTTGATTTAGCTCACCAGTTTGTGTGTCTAGGAAATTGTGGCTATTTGCAGTTGTGAGATTCTTTTGGTCTCGGTGGGGCTTCCTCACCAATGTGGCAGTAGGTTGACTATTAAAAGGGCAGTGGAGGCCACTCAGGGCTCATTGTCCCGCAGGCTGACCAGGGCATGTTCAGATGGCAATGTCAGAGCAGAAGTGGAAATGCACAAGGGCTTTTTGGGGTCTCTGTTTGCATCACATCTGCTAACACCTTACCATAGCCAGTCCCAGGGTGCATCAACAGACGCCATACAATGCCCTGACCAGATGGGGGTGGGGGTGCCACAGAGTTATATGGCAAAGGGCAAGGACACTGAAAGGGTGAAGATGTGGGGAGATTTGGCAACCTATCACCAAAAGACTAGACGTAAAATGGAGTGAGGGGTGAATGCAGGTAAAGGATAGGGAGCATGCTGGTGGAGACTGCCTGCTGGGTGGGGCAGAAGAGGAAGTGTGTGGTTCACACTACTGGGACCCACCTGATGGTTCTTCTGACTCCACCCAGAGCTTTCTTGCAGACTCTGGTGATCATCTTGCCTTATAGGATCTGTGAGGACTACTTTTATGTGTCAACTTGGCTGAGCTAATGGATGCCCAGAGAGCTGGTGAAAGGTGATTTCTGGGTGTGTCTGTGGGGGTGTCTCTGAAGGAGGTTAGCATTTGAGTCAGCAGACTGAGTACAGAAGATCTGCCCTCAACAATGTGGCTGACTTTATCCTGTTCAGTCAGGGCCTGAATAGAACAACAAGGTTGAGGAAGGGCGAATTCTCTTTTTGCTTGAGCTAGGACATCCATCTTCTTCTGCCCTTGAACATCAGAGCTCCTGATTCTTGGGCCTTTGGCTTGGGACTGGAATTTCACCACTGGCTTCCTTAGGTGTCCAGCTTGCAAGTGCAAGATCATGTGACTTCTCAGCTTCCATAATCACATAAGCCAACCCCTTATAGTACATTTCTTTCTCCATATCTGTGTATACCCCATTGGTTCTGTTTCTCTGGAGAACACTGACTAACGTGGGATCCAACCAAAATGCACATTTTAATTCATGCTCAAGCTGGTTATTTTCAGGACCCAGGGTTGGTGTTTTCCATCCAACTGAGCCCTGATGTTGCTAACCATAGTCTATTAACACAGGTTGCAAGTTTCTTATATAGATATCTGAATTTGCTTTTGGATAAACTGTGATTTTTGCATGGGATGGGGAGTGTAGATGCAAATCTACCAAGAAAATATATCTCTTCTTGCATTGGGTGACAATTCCCTAACATTGAGAGCTAATCATCAAAATCTGAGAATGCTTCACATTATTGGGGGATCAGCATTACAGATTTTCTGACAAACAGCTTTCATATCAGTAATTAAAAAAATGAATAGAATATCTTTGGGTACATTCTGTATAATTCAGTGATGAAATCCTACAAAGCGTATTTTCCCCAATAAATTAATAATTTTTCCCCATTAGATAAAATGCAGAAATTTGTATAGGGGAAAGTGCTTAGTTCTTAGTTGATTCATCTTTGCTGTTTATGAAAGTATTTCTTTGAGTCACTTACAATTGAAATAGAATTTAAAAACTTTACCAGATTGATTAAAATATTCCTAATACTGATGTGTGCATTGAACTGAGTGACAAAACAGAGAGAAACAAAAAACAAAATACTTACAAATCTCCAGAAATAGTTAAGGCATTTCTGAACTTAATTATCAAGCTCAGGAGGGCACTGCATCCCTGCTGTCTCCTGGAGACACACAGGAGAGATCCATGGTAACCGTCCACTTCCAGGAGCCTCCCCCTCAGCTTGAGCACAGTCTACATGGTAATGGGGAGAGTGTTCATGATTAGCTCAGTCTTCAGTGCATGACGTTGCAGTCCAGAGAGGAAAAGTCACCAGTATAACCTCAGAAACACTGAGCAAAGCAGAGAACAAAGTGTCCGTGGAATTTGGTGTGATCAATCCTTTTCTTGGCTGTATCCAGTCCCTTGATAAGCCCATAAAAGACATTCTTCACTTCTGTTCTCCTGTTTTTGATATCTGACATTTCCTTTTGAGTCTTTCTTAGCATTTCCATCTCTGCGTACTTTACCCTTCCGTTCTTGTGTACTGTCCACCTTTTTTATGATAGCCCTTAGCATATCAATCATAGTTGTTTTAAATTCCCTTCTCTGCTAATCCCTGCCATGACCGAGTCTGGCTCATGCCTGATTGTGTGTTTTGTCTTTTGGGATAGCCTGTAATTTTCTGTTGAAAGCTGGACATGACGTACTAGGTCTAAGGAACTGGGTATGGGTTCTTGCGGTTTCTGCCTGTGAATTTCTGCTCTGGTAAGTTATGATTCTCTGTATCCACCTGTCTGTCTCTCCAATGCTGGGGGTAGTGATGTGCCCTGTGACCTCAGTTCTTTGGTGAGTCTTAGAAAAGTTGTGATTTTCAGTTTGTTCAGCATTTTTTTTTTTTTTTATCTTGTTGGATGGAGTGATGACTTCTAAGCTTCTTACATGCTGGCCCAGAAACTGGAAGTCAGTGTGGTCAATCCTTTATGAAGCAATCCATGGTTCCTCCTTAATCAGCAGGACGAAGGGCACCTGTCATCGAATAAAATAGCTAATAAGTACACACTTTGGCTGGGAGATGGAACAGAGACCATACACATAAACACATAAACCGATTCATCTTATCTTTCTCTCCATGGCCCTGACACACTTCCCATATAAATCTACCGGCAATATGGAATTTGGTTCGTATTAGAGAAGAGGAAGTTATGTGTTTGGAGGTACACAGAAGTTTATTTTTCAACAATGCTATGCTATTTTCCCCTCAGCTTGGCCCTGGAAATCTTAAGAGGAACATTGAAGAAACAGAAATGAGCACCTGGGACACTTCAAGACTTGAAGAATACGATCTTGGAGACAGCAGGGTAAGTGCGGGTTTATTCCATCTGGGAGAGGTAAGACTGATCCTCTTGACTTTATCATCAGTTTGCGTACCCCTCAAAGACAGAGTATGTAGGGTATTCTAAAACGCATAGGGCTTTGCCAGGCACATGCGGTCGCCAATAAATGTTGGTAGTGACAGTGACTAGTTAGACCTCGTTACACTACCTAGCACACTGCCCAGCACCCAGGGATATGCCGAGGGAAAATGAATGGACTCTACCAAGTACAGCACATTGCCCAGATTTTCTTTCTTTGCTCCAGAGAATCAAAGCAGAGGACATGGGCTTACATTTGTGCAGTTAGTGAAGTTAATTATAGGAAATAACCCTTATGGTATTTCTGGGAGCATTTGCTGGGAAAAGTCAAGCACTTTCTTTTCCGTCAAATATTTAAGGTGGGAAGATTTAATTTTAATCCTACTTGATAGTGCTTGGGTCAACTGTAAAATTATAATATTTAAAAATCACTTCAAAAGACTTTTCTTTTAGGAAGATTATCCTGCTAGGCTTAAAAAAAGAAACACATCATTATTGGAGGGATCCTTCTATTGTTATATTCACTCCATAGCTTTGCTAAAGACCATTAACCTTGTCCCACAGATAATCCACTGGTAATATTCCCGGTTTCCCCCTGGATATCAGAATAAAAGACAAACAAATATGTTCTTACTTGTTTCTTAATGGTTTCCTTCAAAAAGAAAATTTATATTTAGAGGTGGAAATGTCTTTTCCTCTGAATTAGAGGGGGAGGAGGATGGCGGAAATGAGGGCTGAAGGCAGTAGTTGGGCACCCGAGCCCGTGCAGAGTGTCTAAGTAACACAGTTCTCATAATTAACCAGTAGATTTCCAGGTCCAGCTCCTACCCAGGTTCAAAGCCAGACAAGTTAAAGTTAATCAAGTGTAAAATGGCTCAAATTAGTACATTGCAAGTTGAGTGACAAAGTAGAAGAATCCTAGGGCTGACACCATCCCCTCTCTCCACGGCCCCCCCGCCTCCCTTCGAGCTTTGGTGTGAGCTGCTTGGAAGGGAATTGCCATCAAATTATCTCCCTCTTGAGGGACTTCATGCTTTGGCACTCCAGCACACACGGACGTGTGCCTGCTAATGAGCGGGGCCCGCCATCGGGGAATGCAATTCCACGTAGACATTGCCACCAAAATGGATTATTTCAGCCTCGTTGGTCACAGATTCTGTAGTTTTCTAGCGATTCATCTTACTATTAATAATGTCAGAGAATTTTAGGCCCTTGAATTAAATAATGATAAATAGGAGCCACGGAGTGCGCTAGGCTAAGGCTGTGCTGTGTATTTCAGCGTGCAGCACTGTCAGGCCTGATAAATCGGATCCCTGAAATAGTTTATAAAGCACTGAATTGATGTGGCCATTGGTGAGAGAGAGAATTAATGTTGCCAAATCGGCCTGCAGCCTAGATTGGAGGAAAGCTCAGGAAAGCCTTTTATATAAATGCCGTGTCCGTGTCGGAAAGAGTTGCAACCAGAGGTGAGGGAGTCACACGGGGAAATAATGTGCTTCTGTGACCTCGGGTGGTGCTGGTCAGGGAAGGGGCTCCTGGGGGGAGGCACAGGAAGGGGGAAGGGTGGTCATGGCCGCTCGTTTGTAATGGAGAACAATGAGGACACGGGCCCGGGAGCAGAATCAAAGAGCGGGCGGCTGGTTTCCAGGCCTGCATGGTTGTGCCGCCAATTCCTGGTGTCCTCAAGGGCCCTGTCTCATCTCCCCCTTCCCAGGCCAGATTCTGCCAGCCCAGCAGCCCCCGCCATTACCCTTTGGTCCACCCTACGTGGGATGATGCTCTCATTAGGTTCTTACAGAGGAACTAGAGCTCATTTCTTTTTTCTTAATACTTCTGCAACCAATGCCAGGTTGGGAAAATCTTGGGTCACATGAGGAACACAGAGCTTTGAACATATAATAATTTGTAAGTACTGTTAAAATGGCATGTCGATGATTAATGGAACTTTCCCAAAATTTAAGGTTGGATTCCAGTTTTGTTTGATGTTGGAAAAGGTCAATCTTTCAATGTTTCCCTAATGAGTTCGCTATAGACTTGATTATCTTCATAGACCTCTGAGCATTTTCTGATCGTGGCATCATTTCTACTCCCTGTTATCAGCCATCTAAGAGACTTTTACAGATGTTTTCTCTGGAGGAGATTAAAGCAGATAAACTAACTAAACCCCTCACATTTTTGTAACCTCTCATATCTGCATGATATTAGAATAAAAGTGGAAAGTGTTACATATTTGTCCAAATGGGTTGCTCCAAAGGCCAAGTCAGCACCTGGGAGTCCTGTCCCTTTGTTCACTTAGTTTGTTCACTTAGTTTGTCTTTTTTTAGGTTTTTTTTTTTTAAACTTTTTTTTTTTTTTTTTTAAGATTTTTTTATTTATTTATTTGAGAGAGAGAATGAGAGAGAGAGCATGAGAGGGGGGAGGGTCAGAGGGAGAAGCAGACTCCCCGCTGAGCAGGGAGCCCGATGCGGGACTCGATCCCGGGACTCCAGGATCATGACCTGAGCCGAAGGCAGTCGCTTAACCAACTGAGCCACCCAGGCGCCCTTTTTTTAGGTTTTTATGAAGGCCTGGACTGGAATGCAAGACCGGACTCCAGCTCCTAAGTAACTTTCTGACCATGTAGGATGGAAATATGTGTATGCTAAATATCTAGAAAAGACTTAAAAACAACCTATAAGTAAATGTTGGCTATTATTTGGCAACACAATGCAGTGGGCTTTCATGGGAGATTTGCTCTTTTTGGTGGAGCCATTGGGGGGTTTTTAGGACAGAAAGCATCCAATATGGTCCTCACTTGGGGCATTTCTCTTGAGACCATAGCAGAATACTGATGGAGACCTAAGCAGAGCCACGGGGAGAGACAGTCTCCTTAAATAATATCCTGTACCCCCTGGATGGATGTGACTGTAGTTTTGTCAATGCAAAGAGCCCAGAAGATGAGACAGTCCCTGGGAAGGCAGCTCCCGATGGAGGGTCAGCCCACAGGAGGCTGATCAGATTCTTCATTTCCCTGTGTTTCAAGATGTCTGATAAAGGGTCCTCATAAAACCCACCATGACTTAATCAGTGATTGAAATAAGGGGATGAGCAAGGATGTCAAGACATCCCTAGGTGGGAAAGCAAGAGTGGAGAACAGAGGAAGTTGACGTTGTCCTGGTGAGGGAGGGTCCCACTGGTTCGCTTTTCCACCTGAGAGTCCCGCCTGCCTTGGGGATGCCCCTGCCCACCCACTTTCACCTGCACCGAGGCATCGGCGAGGACGGAGAAGAGCCCCTGTGTGTATCCCGTTCTCACACGGCAGCCACTTTCTGGAAGCAGAGCGGTGTTTTCCCTCAGGGACCACATCCGGGCGCTGGATCAGAGATGGGTAAGTAGGGCGGTAAGTAGGGTGATCACTCACTTCAGCTTGCCTTTACCTGTCCCAGGTTTAAAACGGAAAGCCCCTGAATCCTGGGAACCAGCTCAGTCCCTGCCAACCTGGGACGGTCGGTCACCCTACACTGTAAACCTTTCCCTGATGCATGACTTGCCTTGAGTTTGGAGGACCATTCTCTTAGCTTTTTGTTCTTTTGGCTGACTTTTATATTTTTTGTGGCATTTAGCTTTTTAAATCATACTGCACCACGTATAAAGGTGCACACCACTTCCTTCTTACAATGATAGAGTTACATAGGATTTGGCTTCTCCATGATGGGAGAGGGTTGTCATAAACAGCGCACATTATTGCCCACGGTTAACTGTGAAACATTCATCCCATGCCAAGCCTTTTGCTTTTCCCGCCTCTCCTCTGATCTTTGTTCTTCCATAACCTGCCGGGCACCAGATGTTCATTCCTGTCCCTGCCCTAGTGGCGTTGGTGGCCATATTTCTGCTTCCCGAATGGGCAATTCTAACTGACGAGGACGCAGATGGGTACAAGGTTCTTCTCCCCAGAAGGGTGCACTGTGCAGGCGGGGGGGCGGGGAGAGCAGGTCATCCAAGAAGCTCCTCATTTCCTTGCAAGCTGATGGCCATGTTCAGGATGGTTGGAGCTGCTAGGAGCCTGGTTTGCAAAGCACCTTAGCATTCCTCAACTATGATTTACATGAGGTTAAGATCATCAGGATGATCTGGGTCTCAAAATCTTAGGCAGGTGCAGGGTGTGGGCAATTTTTCCCTGAGTTAATTTGGTTTGGCTGGTTTAAGTCCTTACCAGCTTGGCTTTTCTTAGTCAGAAATCATTGTCTCCTCCGTAAGTTGATGGGCTACATGGTAAGCTAAAAAAAAAAAAAAAAAAAAATCCTGAACAAAAGGCAGATGCAATCAAATATAGGATTTTCTTACTAGATGTGCTATTTATGATAGAAACACAAGGGGATGTCTATACTCTGCCTGTCAATGGACGTGGGTTCATTGGTCTGGAGGGGAGGAAGTGATTTTGAGTGCTGGCATGGGGTGAGGACAGCGCCGTGGGGACGCACCCTGGCTATGCTGATCACCATTGTGCGGCACTGCTCAGGAAATCAGGAAGGGCTCAACCCAACGCTGAAGAACGTACACACCTCCTCGATCCTTCCTGTGACTCTGGCGCAGGTCTCTAAATTGGGAGTAATCTTGCACAGCCCGTGGGCTCCCGCTGTGTGGTCCAACCAGGTGAGCTAAGGATGAAATGTGACGGCAAGTCCAGGGCTGTTAACTGTAATGGACATGCCATGTCAAGAGCAATAAACCAGCGGGGATGCACAGACCCGAGGGCTGCTTTTATGAACACATCCAGGGGCTTATCGAACAGTAATCACAGACACACTAACAGAGGGGACAAGACACAGCAGCCTGCGAGGCTTTCTGAGGCGGGAGCAGAAATCTGCCCCTTCTCCCCAACAGATTAGAGACCAGATATGCCTCCAGCATGGTGGGATGGATGTCAGAGACATTCCAGACACACCCCTTGTCTGGGAGGGGGGCAGCTAATGACTGAAGAGCACAATAAGATTTACAGCTACAAAATGACCACAGAACTAGGAAAAAAACTGATATATGAAGTGGGTAGAATTTATCGCACAGGGGAATTGGGAAGCTCCAGGGAAGTCCCCTAAATGAAATAAAATCCAAACAGCATCTTGTAGCCCCAGGGCCCCTGTGATTTCCCACGGGCTACATCCCTGACTGATCCCCTGCCTCTCCCCCACATGTCAGGCGGCAGCCACATCAGGGGCTTAGAGGTGCTAAAATTTCTCTTGCCTCAGGACCTTTGTGTCTTTTCTCTATTTTATGTTTAGCCTCCCCCCGCTTTTTTTAAAAGTGGAAGTATAGTTAATATACAGTGTTGTATGGGTTTCAGGTGTACAATACAGAGTCAACAACCCCGTGCATGACTCTGTGCACATCACCTGAGCGTGCTCTTCATCCCCTCACCTACTCAACCCGTCCCGCACCCGCCTCTGCTCCCCACCTCCAAACCAGCACTTGTTCTCTGAGTTTCCCTCTGTTGTTTTGTTGTCTTTTTGTTCCCCTGTTTTGTTTCTTAAATGCCTTCGTTCTTACAAGGGCTCCTTCCCTTTTATCTTGAAAATGTCATCTTCAACTTTCTGTCCCAAGGAAGGTATTCCCTGCACCCATCAAACTGCCACACGAGAGAACATATCGAATCTGTCATGATTTTATTCCTGCGTCTGCTTTTTGTCTGTTTTGTGGTGTTTTCTCCTCTTTGTGCAGCTAAGACAGCACAGCGCCTGGGACATAGTAGCTACTCAGTAAATATTTGGGGAGTGAATGAAACTGTCATTTCCACTTAGTTCCTCGTGTGTGGTATTACCATCCGAGATTCCTTCGGCTAGGGAAACATGATTTAAAAAGGCAGATAGCATGAGCCACTCTAAGTGCTTGATTGTGACTTGACTCGCTCAGATTTGCTTTCTACCAGAGACTAAGGGTCCTTTCAACCAAAACTATCTGCAGGCATAACTATGCATCCTTAACATCTTTCCCTCTCTCTTCTCTCTTTCCACCTTCCTTAATTTTGGAGGGGGGCACATAGATAATGTATTACTCTTTTCATATTTGTTTTTTTGTCGTTTTTTTTTTTTTTTTTTTAACAACCCTGAGATCAAGACCTGAGCTGAGATCTGGAGTCGGACGCTCAATGGACTGAGCCACCCAGGCGCCCTTCATATTTGTTTTTAACATTAAAATAAGTAATATGTTCTTACTCTGCAAAAGCGAGTTCTATTTATGTGATATGATGTAAATTACATCAAATTAGATATATAATATAAAATAAAGATTCTCCTTTTTCTACCCCACCCCTCCTTGCTGACCTCAGTTGTACTCTGCCCTCCAAAGAGAGGCAACTTCTGTTAATAGTTTGGAATATATACTTTCAAACAATTTTCTCTCCATTTATGAGCTTCCTATTGTGTCCTTGTATTACCATCTATTTATTGATTTCTGCCCTTTTCTTTGTTATCTCCTATTCTCTGTTTTCTCTGGGTTTACTCTCCTGTTCTTTGGTTGTCTTCTGAAGCTGAATGCTTAACTCATCAATTTCCTGCCTGTCTTCTTTCCTATGTGAGCATTTAAGGCTAAATTGCCCCTAAGTAGTACCTCAGCAGCATGTTACAGTTTTTGACATTTTCAAAATTACAGTCCAGTCCCAAGTATTTCACATTGACATTATGATTTCCTCTTTGAGAAATGAAATATTTACAAAGTATTTTAAAATTCTGAAATGTTTTTGTTTGAGATATTTTGTGATTCACTCCTAAATTAATTGCACTGTAGTTAGAGAATGCAAGTTGTGTTCTTGGACACCCTCGCTGTGTGTGAAATTTCGCATGTGTTTAAAAGGTCTTATGTTTGTCTCGTTCTGACGTTTCTGTGCTTCTTTTGTTTTTTTCTCCTGTCCTTTTTTGGATTGAATAAATGCTTTTCAAAAAATAGTCACTCTCTTTGTTCATTGTGCGATTTACATACAGAGAAATCTTAAGCGTTGCAGTTCAATTAGCTGGAACAAATCCAGACCTCTAAATCCTTTACTGAAAGATGGAATACTTCCACTATGCTGAACGTTTCTGCATGCCCCTTTATAGCCCGTCTGCCCTCCACCTGCAGCAGACCCTATACTCTCATTAATGTGACCTGTCTTGGAGCTCGTGAAAATATGGACTCTTCTGCATCTCACTACTCTGGTTCAGCACATTTTTGAGGTTCTTTGGGGTTACTGAGTGAAGTACTTTGTTCTTTTGAAAACACTGTAGAGTAGCATTCAATTGTATAAGTATGCCGCTATGTCTTTATGCAGTCTCTTCTGATGGATATGTGTGCCATCCCTGTTCTTCGCTGTTCAGAATAAAGCTGCCATGGACATTCTTCCCTGGGTTTCTTTAGGGTTATACATTTTTTGCTTCTCTTGGGTAAATGCCCCATAGTGGGAACTTTCCGTTGATTGGGTGCCTCCGTGTTTAAGTTTGTAAGAAACTGCCAGACCCTTGGCAGGGTGGCATTTCATACCCCGACAGCAATGTGGGACACTTTGGGTAGTTTCAGCCCCTTGTCGATATGTGAGGTGGTCCAACTGTTTAATTTAGCCGTTCTGTGCTGTGTGGGGTAACTCAGGGCAGCTTTAATTTTCATCTCCCTGATGACCAAGAATACTGAGCATTTGCATATATGCATTCGCTGTTGAAACATCATTCTTTGTGAAGTGTGTACCTTTATTCTGCCTATATTTTTAATCGGCCCTAGAAGCTTCGTTGTTGAGACACTGGATTTCTGTGCTTTCATTGAGAGAGTTTTGTTTTGACAATAGTTCCTTCACGAATGGGTCCTTGATTATTTTTTTTAAGTATTTTTTTAAGATTTTATTTATTTATTTGTCAGAGAGAGAGAGAGAGAGGGAGCGAGAGAGAGCACAAGCAGGGGGAGTGGCAGAGGGAGAAGCAGGCTCCCCGCTGAGCAGGGACCCGATGCAGGGCTCGATCCTGGGACTCTGGGATCATGACTTTTAACTGACAGAGCCACCCAGGTGCCCCAGGGTCCTTGATTCTTTAGAGGCTGGTTTCTATTTTGTTTTGCTTTGTTTCACTTGTTAAAGTGTGTCTGGAGTGGCCTTTATATCAGAGCTGGTAGAGCCCTCCTCTGGCCTTGGCTGAATGCTCTGGAATTTGGGATGTCTGCACACTCTAGCTGGTTGGAACTTCTTCTGAGCATCTGATCATAACATTTGAACATGCATCTTTCATAATATATGAATGAGGGAATCAGCACACTCAGAGTTACTTGTCAAATAAAATCGGGTTTATTGGGTGAGGGTGCAGACAGGGAAGCATCTGAGTCCATGCTTCCTCTTCCTCCGACAACCAGAAAGTCAGTCTTGGGTCTGACATGGCTGCCGGGAAGGACTCCCTGGAGAGGGGCCTGCATTCTCTCCAAAGGGGATTCCGATGGGTCAGGAAAGCACTCATGTGGTCACACAGTGACAACCTGCTCTGATTTCTCCATGCAGCCTCACTGAGAATAGTGGGGTCTTGATGTAGTTAGAATAGAGAAACCGTGATTAGGGTTGAGAAATCCTGTTAGAAGCCAAGGTGACTATTAACAGAGAGTTTTTGAATTGGATCGAGGGGATGAGGTTGGACAGTTCCGCTAGAAGAGGGTAGGGAATGATGTGGATGACTCCAAATGAACTTTCTGAACAACACTCTAGAGTGGGGGTCACCTCTTTGCATATTTGCTATTTTCATATTAAGCCATAATACATCTACGATAACATTTACAAATGCACAGGTCTGTGGTTTTAAGGATGCTCACGAGAAAAAACCTGTGCTCACCAGCCATCACGCCCCAGCTGTGTCCCCTCAGCCTCTGGTAGCTGCTCATCAGAGTTCTGCCTCCCGGCTTTGCCTGTCGGGGGGACTGCACATGAGTACAATGAGGCAGTATGTGGTCTTTGTACCTTCGGTTTCTTTCACTCAGGTTCATCCATGACATAACACGTATCAGTACTGTATTCCTTTCTGTGGCTGAAGAATATTCCAGGATATATGCTCACCGGGTTTTGATGATCCATTTATCATTTGATGGACACTGGAGGTGTTTGCGCTTTTTGGCTACTATCGATAATGCTGCTATGAAGAGTCACTTAGAGTTTTTGTGTGGACATATCTTTTCAGTTCTTATGGATACACAATTAGGACCGCAATTGCTGGGTCATATAGTAACTATCTTTAACTTTTTGAGGAAACGCTAAATTGTTTTCCAAAGTGGTTACACTGTTTACATTCCCACCAGCAATGTATGAGGATTCTAATTTCTCCATATCTTCCCCAGCAATGTGATTGTCTGTCGTGCTTTGGGAATTCACTGCAGCTTTTGTTTGCATTCTTCTAATGACTAATGATGGTGAGCATCTTCTCATGTGAACTGGACATTTGTATATCTTCTTTGGGGAAATGCCCATTGAAATATTTTGCCCATTTTTTAACTGGCTTGTCTTTTTATTGTTGAGTTGTAAGAGCTCTTTACATATTCAGGATATGTCTTATATCAGATATGTGATTTCAACATTTTCTCCTATCATGTGGCTTGTATTTTCACTTGTTGATGGTTTCCTTTGAAGCACAACTGTTTAATATTGATAAATTCTGATTTATGTATCTATTCTTTTGTGATGTCTTTGTGTTATATCTAAAAAGTACTGTTTCATTTGAGGTCACAGAGATGCTTTCTTCTAGGACTTTTGTACTTTGAGCACTTACAGTTAGGTCTATTACCCATTTTGAGTTTATTTTTGTGTATAGTGAAAGGCAGGGAGCCAAATTAATTCTTCTGCATGTGGATATCCAGTTGTTCCAGCACCATTCCCTAAAAAGACTACTCTCTTCTCAATGAATGATCTGGGCACCCTTTTTGAAAATGAATTCACCATAGATATAAGGATTTACTTCTGGACTCATAATTGTCTTCCATTGATCTGTATGCCTATCTTACACCAATACCACACTCTCGATCACTGTAGCTTTGTAGTAAGTTTTGAACTGAAGGATTAGTCCTCCACCTTTGATGTTTTTCAAGATTGTTTTGGCTATTTTGTGTCCCTTGAAATATCATAATTTTAGGATCAGCTTTTCAATTTCTGCAAAAACAGGCAACAAAAATTTTGATAGGTATTGCACTGAGGCTGAAGACCAATTTAAAGTATATTATTATCTTAATAAGTCTTCCAATTCATGAACATAGACTGTTTTTCTATTTACTTGTGTCTTCTTTAATTTCTTTCAACAATGCTTTGTGGAAAGTATTTGTGTAGATCTCGGTGGTCGCCGTATCATTAAAAAAAATTAAATCTATTCTGAAATATTTTATTCTTTTTGGTGCTATTGTAAATAATGTAATGT
The DNA here is from genome assembly GCF_002201575.2 of Neomonachus schauinslandi. NCBI lineage: Eukaryota > Metazoa > Chordata > Mammalia > Carnivora > Phocidae > Neomonachus > Neomonachus schauinslandi. Next base: position 134,707,377 of record NC_058407.1, read on the forward strand.
TTCCTTAATTTTATTTTCATATTGTCCATTGCCAGTGTACACGAATACAACTGATTTTTTATATCAAACTTGAATCCTGCAACCTTAAGGAACTCACTTATTAGCTTTAATGGTGTCTGTGTGTGTGTGTATGTGTGTGGATTTTATAGGATTTTTACAAAGAAAATCATGTCATCTGCCAATAGAGATAGTTTTACTTCCTTTCCAATATTGATCACTTTTCTTTCGTTTCCACCCTGTCTAAACCCCTAATACCATGTTAAACAGAAATGATGTCTGAGGACATTCTTGTCTTGTTACTGATCTTAAGGGGAAAACATTCAACCTCTCACTATTAAGCATGATGTTGACTGTGGGATTTTTGTTGATGGTCTTTTTCAGGTTGAGGGAGTTTCTTTGTGTTCTTAGTTTGTTGAGTATTTCCATTATGAAAGACTAGTGGGTCTTATCAAATGCTTTTTCTGTCCACTGAAATAATCTTTTTTTAAACTTTATTAAGTAACTTTTTAAAACTTTATTAATGCAGAATAGTACCTAACCCACTGTCCTCCTTTTCATCCAAAATTATCCTCCATCCAACCTATACATATTGGAGATCCTCCAGGCTCATTTCTAAGCCCTTTTTGTATGTCACCTTTACACATTTACCTTTGATTATTTAATATTCAAAATATCTACTCACCAGCCCTTCCAAACTGATTTATATGTCAGCCCAAATGCTTTTTACAATCCAAACCCACGTACCTGGTGCCTGCCTGGGCTGGGCTCTGGGCATATTACAATGAACTTGTCCAAAGCCTCACTGTGGGTCCCCACTCTGCTCTCTACCTGCTCTTCCAACCAGCTTCGTTTTATGTGATTTCTCCCTCCAAACAGTCTCTGATGCCACAAATCTGCGTGTCCGTTTTTGATGAAGATATCCATCTTCCTTACCATGCACATAAAAAAAATCGATTATTTCTAACTTTAAAAGGTTTCTTGAGTTCACCGCTCTCACTTTGGGCAGAGCGCCCACTTGTCTTTGGGCCACAGCTGCCCACCGGCCCTCTTGCAGCTCCTGGTCTGTGACAAGAGTCCTCCACCATCGGGACATTCCAACTTGCTCCTTCCTGCTCTGAAATACTTCCCTGCTTCCTCCAGTTTTTATTTTCATTTTGGTGGGGGGGAGCATTTAAAAAGCTGTTTAATATATTGTAGCTATGGAAGAATGTGTGAAAGAATGTCGTTAAGCAAATACTCACAGCATCATTCATCAGTTTGAGAGCTGACACAGTGCCCGTCGCTGAGAGGTCCTGCCGTGCTGGCCTGGGGCACCCCCTCGCTGCCCGTTAGGTGACAAGTCTCCTGACGTTAGTGTTAATCATGCCCTTGATTTCTTCAAATTTTCAACACATGTGTGTGCACACACACTGACATACCTCAAACCATAGACTGCCTATTTTTGAGCTTTATGGAAATAGAATATACTACATATATTCTGTGACTTGCCTTTTTGATGCAACGTTTTGTTTTAGAGATACATCATATTCATGCATGTGGTCGCAGGTCATGTATTGTCATTAGTCTACTCTATTCTACTGCATGGTTATACTATAATTTATTTTCTCATTCTGCTATTAATGGATATGTATTGTTTCTTCCAGTTTTTGTCTGTTTTGAACAATGCTGTTTATGAGCATTTTTGTGTATGTCTCCTAGGATTTATGTCCCAGCATGCAGAGTGAAATTGTCTCATCAAGAGAACTGAAAGCATATCAGCGCTGCTCGAGCATTTGGGGCATGTGTGTGTGCACGTGTGTGCACGTGTGCGCACGTGTGTGTGTGGTGATAACATGAAAGACATGCAGGTTGTAGATCATAGAAGGTCTTGCGATCATTGTAAGGAGCTGGATTTTTAGCTTGAAGCCCACTGGCATTCATCTGTCTACACATAGAACTAGTGTTATGGCCACAGATAATCTCCTAGGGACAGGGTAGAGAGAGAGAAGGAAGCTGACCAGAAAGCAAACCTGGAATGTTAAAATCTAGGAGTCAGATGGGAACAGAAGGGCATATCCTCCATGTCTCCCCTTTTCATGCCTTTACAGACTTCCCCGCACACCCCAAGTATACTGACCCACAGCACGGAAGCGTTATTCTATATTTTCAAGCAGTTCTAAATACAATTATAAAAATAATATTATTAATTCCTACCCACACCTATCCAGAGATAAGGTAGGAATGAAAATCTGTCTTTAAAATGTACAATATATCTGGAGAAGAAGCCAAGAAAAACTTTAAGTTATTATCTCTGATTTGTAAACTGCTATTTTGACTTAAGATATTTAATGAGTATTTCTCACATCATTAATTAGGATTATAAAATTTTCTTTCGAATGCTATGTATATTTCAGTGCACAGAGAAACTCTCATCCACGTAACCCATTTTCCTATTGTTGAACAATTTTTACAAGTAATTTTATAAGGTTGTTTTCAGTTCTTAAAACAAAAATCTCATGATTCAACTTCTTAGAGATCTCTTGCTTTTTCTTGAAGAAAGATACCTAGAAGTGGAATTTCTAGTTTGTGGCTTATAAACCACCGACATTTATTCCCCGCAGCTCTGGAAGCTGGATGTCCAGGATCCAAGCACCTACAGATCTGCCATCTGGGGAGACCCCGCTTCCTGGTTCATAGATGATGTCTTCTCCTGTGTCCTCTCGTGGGGAAGGGGCAACAGGCTCCCTGGGGTCTCTTTCATAAGGACACTGATCCCATCACTAGGGCTCCCTCTCATGGCCTCATCATCCCCCACAGACCCTACCTCCTAAGACCTCATACAGGGGATCAGGATTCAACTGTTGAATTTTGGGGGTACGCAGATATTCAGTCCACAGCATTGCTCATTCAGCAATATTTGCCACTTTCCCATTTGGGGGTGAGTCACTGTCGTAGGTAATGGGGGAGACAAGAGTGCAAAATACACACTTGGAGTGGGGAGAAGTGAATGTTCACCTAAAAGCTTCATGAGTTAAGTTTGTAATTGTGGCCAAGTAGTGAGACGCATTGTGAAGGAACATGCAGGTGGATACCGACTCTTCTGAAGAGCTGGCCCCTACTCCCCTGGCCTGTGGGCAGCCTGCAGCCTGGACTGTGGCTCAGGGGGGAGCACGGTGCATGTTCCACTGACCTGCTGGGTCAGGGGCCCCGTGGCCCCAGGGAAGATGGGGACAGGAGAGAATACCGCATGGGGGTAAGGACAGGGACTGGAGAAAGTACCCCTGAGAAAACTCCTCCTGCCCTTTTGGGTAATCTGTGGCATTTCTTCTGCTTCTTGTGCTTATTATGGATGTAAAAGAAAGACTGGAGGGTAAGTTTTTCTACAATAAAGATGGTATCCCACCTTCTTAGAAAATTCTAGGCTACAGTGGAAATTGGAAAGAATAAAAATGTGCTTTGAAAAATCCATATAATGGAAGGAATCCAGATCATGCATACACTGGAAATGATTTACAAATATGTGTTGGTCTTTTTGGAATTTTCATGGCTGCGTGAATGTTGTAAAAATAATTTAAAACATATTAGTATGCTTTCCTCTCCCCAGGGATGACATGTCATAGAGTTATTTTAAAAATTATTTTTCTAGGAGTAACTGGTATAAGTGGCTCTCCAAAATATCTTGCTCAACTGTGTTTTGAGCTCCAATATAATTGTTACAAGGACACTTATAAATTCAGACTATTTGTCCTGAATCCCTGTTTGAATGAAAAGTTTAATCAATGTGTTGCTTGAATTTTCTGTCCTGCCTATCACATCAATCGCAAAGGCAAAGTCGAAAAGAAACAAGTAAAATCTTACTAGCAAAGGCTATTTTTTAGTGCTAGAAGTAATAAATAAATAAATAAATAAATAAATAAATAAATAAATAAATAAAGACACAAGAATGACTGTCTGCCCAAACTCGGCAATAAAGTTTATCAGCAAGCGAGCCTCAGCAGAGAGCTGTCGTGAGGATCAATAACACTGGAGGTTTGCGATTTGCAAGCCACTGTCTGTCTAATGTGAAGAGCCATCTTTCTCCCTCTTCATTAGAAGGGTAAATTAAAAGGTTCACAGGAATAACTCAGTTTGGCTTAATTTCAGTCCCTTCTCAGAAAATGTGAAGATTAATATGATATAGAAGTCAATATCTTTCAGCTATAGAGACTGGAATGCTCAGTACACTTCCTTCATCCTCTCTTTCCCTCAGCTGTCTGGACTCCATTCCCATAATTCTGAAGTCCCCACCTTGTTCCCATCACCATAGAAACACCTGCTTGGCACCAGTTTTGATCAGTTGCAGGCTCACCCCTCCGCGGCTTCTGCCAGCCCTGCTCCTCTGACTTCAGCTCCTGCTCGGTGGGGCCAAGCGGCTGAGGCGCGGAGGTGATGGACAAGTCTCCCCCTTGTGGGTGGCTATCTGATGGGCCCCTTAGGGAGGGACACAGCACCCATGCTTTCTGCTTTCTCCCATGAGCACATGCATTAGGGCCAGGGGCCATCCTCATTTTTGAAATACCTTACGTGAATTTGGCCAGCTTTAAATACCTTCCCTTCCTTCCTCCCTCCATCCTTCCTTTTTCTTTCCTTCCTTCCTTCCTTCCTTCCTTCCTTCCTTCCTTCCTTCCTTC
>NC_058407.1:134712035-134764351 GCF_002201575.2 Neomonachus schauinslandi
TTCCTTCCTTCCTTCCTTCCTTCCTTCCTTCCTTCCTTCCTTCCTTCCATCTCACTCCAGCACCTGGTACGATGATATGTCTCTGGAAATTATGGGATATTTCCAACAAGTCTGAAGTAGGTTCAAGTGGCACACAAATATTAAAAGAGAAAGAGGCAATGGCCACATCCAGTTGTTCAATTGATTAGGTCATTTCAGTCACCGTAACGATTGATGAGGGTTCTGTCTGGATTGATTCTGCTGTAGCAAATGGCACTGATCACGAAGAGAGCACCAGAGATTAGATCCCCATGTCACTGTGCAAAATGCAGTAGCGAGGCGTCAGCTCTGCTAACCTGACCATCTGCTGTTCTCGCTGTTTCTCTCCACGTCCCTGCGCTCCCTTCTCTTTGGGGGATAACCTCTTTTCAGTGTTCGCTCTAAAACGCTTCTACACTCAGCCTCATCTCTCTTGCCAAATATGTCTCAAGTTTTCAGACCACTTTCAGCCAATTTGAGTTAGTGACGAAGCAATGAAGAGATACGACAAACAAGTTTAACACTCATGCCGAGGGAGGGAACAAAATAGAGGTGACAAAATACGAATACAGTAAAGAAAATTCATAGAAAAAAAAAACTCATGGGGATTGTTAGGTAGCATATTCTTTTATACAAAATATCTCATTTTCTGAAAAACTATGGTTCTTCCACTAAAAGGAACGAATGGGATTTATTTGTATCAGTTTGATCTGATGGCATCTAACCAAACAATGTAAATACAAGGATGCGTCATATTCACCGAGGAGGAAGGCAGGGACGTGATTGTTTTCAGTCCGGTTTGGAGATAAGTTCTGCTTAGCTATTTGGAATGATCGTGCAGTTGCCCACACTGGTGAGCGCAGCCAAGCCACCAGCTCTGCCTAGCGTGTTCCTCTCAACCAGATATGTTCTAATTTGATCAGACTTTCCAAGGAGTAAGTGGTGTTAAAGACTATGGATTGCTTCTTTCCTTCTGTGTGGTTGAACATCAGAGCTCAAAGGGTGGAGGGTATGGCGGCCTCGGGGGAAGTATTTATATCTCATTATAGCTCTATCCACATGCAAACTAACCACAACCACCACCACCATGCCAAAAACTCCTCAAAATTCCACTTTTCCTTTTTTTAATTGCTGATATCAATTCTTAATTTTTAGACTGGGTGGGACATTGCTAAGAATTTATAACTAAAACTCTTTGGTTGCATTAAAAATTAGGTATCTTTTCCTGTAAGCCCACACTTTTCTTTTCTTTTCTTTTCTTTTAAAGATTTTATTTATTTATTTATTTATTTATTTGAGAGAGAGAGAGAGAAACAGCATGAGTGGGGATAGGGTCAGAGGGAGAAGCAGGCTCTCTGAGAGCCGGGAGCCTGATGCAGGACTCGATCCCAGGACTCCGGGATCATGACCTGAGCTGAAGGCAGTCGCTTAACCAACTGAGCCACCCAGGCGCCCAAGCCCACACTTTTCAAGATAGATTTAGATTTTGTTCCAATTTGGATCTGTTTGTGTGACTTCATAAACAAGGCTCCCATGTTTTCATTTATGCCCAAATGCCTTTCCAACCAGACTGCCTAAAATTTCATCAGTGTCACCACAATGTATATAGTGGATAGAGATCAAGATGCAAATATTATTTAAGAGGAAAGAATCCATTTACTAGTAATGTGAGCCTTGATTCATTTATCAGATTAGATATTAGTGAGCAGAACCCAAAGGAATGGAAAACCTTTTCTTTGCTCCTGCCCCAAGAAGGAAGGGCGGAGGGCAGTGTGAAGGTACTGAGACCCTGCAGTAGAGAGGAAGGATGGATGAGGTGTGTGTGTACATGTGTGTGCGTGCATGTGTGCATGCCTGTGCGCGTGGATGCGTGCATATGCAGGTGTGCACATGCGTGTACGTGTGCGCACACATGCATGATGCCGGTGTGTGTGTGTGTGCGGGCCTGTGTGCACAGATGCATGCGTATGCATGTGTGCACATGCGTCTACGTGTGCGCATGCATGCATGATGCCTGTGTGTGAGGTGTGTGTGTGCATGTGTGCGTGCACGGATGCGTGTGTATGCATGTGTGCACATGCGTGTACATGTGTGCACGCATGCATGATGCCTGTGAGGTGTGTGTGCATATGTGCGTTCCTGTGTGCGTGGATGCGTGCGTATGCATGTGTGCACATGTGTGTACGTGTGTGCATGCATGCATGATGCCTGTGTGTGAGGTGTGTGTGCGTTCCTGTGTGCGCGGATGCGTGTATATGCATGTGTGCACATGCGTGTACGTGTGCGCATGCATGCATGATGCCTGTGTGTGAGGTGTGTGTGCGCATGTGTGTGTGCCTGTGTGCGTGGATGCGTGTGTATGCATGTGTGCACATGCATGTACATGTGCGCATGCATGCATGTGTGATGCCTGTGTGTGCGTGCATGTGTGCGTGCCTGTGTGTGCAGATGCATGATGCCTGTGTGTGTGTGTGTGAACACAGGTGCGCTGCCACAGAATCCAGATCCCACAGGTGTCCATTTTTCTTAAGCATCAGCCTTCCCTGTTTCTCCCTCTCCCCAGGTGTCCGTGGGGTGTAAGGATGGGTTCTGATTTTAGTAGCCTGAGGTATGTTACAACTGTCATCCCTTCATACAGGCCCTGCTTGGAGCAGGCACTTTTCCAATGGTCCTGATGTTCTCCTTCCTTTCCAGAGATATGAATTTAACCTGATTTCTTCTGTGTCCCCAAAGGGAAACCAGTACCTGTGACAAAATCCTCTCAATATCTCGAGGGGAGCTACATACCCTGGTCAAGCCTTCCACACCTCGAACGACAGGTGTAGCTCAACGAGGCTCTCGTGGAGCGACCCAGTGAACTGATTCCGGGAGCAATCAGTCACAAAACCAATTTAGAGGTTGCAAAACAAATCCATCTGGGGGCTTCCTGCTGATGACTTGCCAGGTGATGCTATACACTGACCATATAGGATTATTCGTAGCTTGCTCTTTTAATGGAAATTGATGGATACATTCTCTGGAGGCTTTCTGGTAATTCTATTGCTTCCCCAGCCCATTTGGCTGAATAGGTGCTAAATGAAAAGGCTGATGTTTGCAGCAAATGCTACAAACTGAATTTCAAACACCTAATAAGAGACTGAAAATTACCTCAAGCTTTCAGATGTCACATACTGTAAAAATACAGATTAGTTTGCAAATGCAGCCCAGCCATCATTAACACCATGATTTGTTCAAATAATCAGGCTCTCCTCTATGGGGTCTACTGAGGGAGATGGTTATGAACGATCGCTCACTAATCATTATGTGACAACTACTTCTGTGGCATCGATCTGCTCCGTCTTGTCTCTTTTGTGGGCACTGCTGACATCCACTGAAAGGTGGTACCCCCCCCCAGAGAAAGCTGTTCCCCGAGCTCCAACTGTTGCCAACCTCTGTTCTGAGCTCATCTGTACACAGCCAGGCTTCACTTTAAATCAGAGAAGCGGGGAAAAATAAAACTGGATGGCTTTCAGTTCCAATCACATCTTGTTTTACTTCACTCCAGCCAATGCGTTATCGGGAAATAATGGATTTTTATCTGTGAAAGTAGAAGAGCAGGTTTAAGATTCTCAAATTTAAAAATGTTCTTCTGCTGCATTTACGTGGGAAACGGAAGGCTCTCTTGATGGAAAGAGGAACGTTTCATTTTATTCTAATGTGAAAGAGTTCTTTCACGATAGAGAACCCGGTTAGTTTTCATCCTAAGAAAAACAAGGCGCTTGCTCTGCGTGGGGGCTTTGCAGAGAGGTTGGCTCTGTGTCCCTAAGGTGCCCTTTGGAGGGATGGTGGTCACTGCTGCTTCTCTCCCCTGGGGAACAGTCAGGGCGTGGGTGGGACACAGCCCAGAACTTGCTGGAGGCCTCACAGCGCTCCTGAGTCCCCCTGAGAACACCACGCTCCTTAGCTCTCACTGGGATTCTCCTGCTATGACCCCAAGCTTTTTTTATGACTATTTTCTTCAGAGTAGTTTTAGGTTCATAACGAAATAGAAGGGAAGGTACAGAGATTCCCCAATACTCCCTGCCCCCACTCCGTATGCACAGTGTCCCCACTGTCAGCATCCCCACCTGATGGTGTGTTCGTTACAGTCGATGAACCCACACTGACACCCCACCATCGCCCACCAACACCACCCATGTCGTCTCCAGCCGCAAATTCGTACTCATTCTTTGGGTGGCTGGAATAGATTGTCATGATGGATATGCAGATGGAATATTTCCTGAGATTTTCCACGTTGGGGAGTCAGATTCTGTTTCTTTCATTGAAGAACACAGGTAGATTCGATTATAAAATGCCCCGGTCTCAAACTGGTCTCTCTGATGTGCATTTACACCACTTTGTTGCTTTTGTGTATTTACTGTTGCAAAGGAAGTTTACATTGGTCTGATTTTACTCCTTTCATAAAAAAACAAAACAACAGAACAAAACTTGATTTTCTCTAAGTAACCTTCTGGGATTTTTCACACACACACACACACACACACGATTTCCAATATGCATTCATCAAGCTAAGTAGTTTTTTTCTCTGGTTCCTATGGCAGGTTGTTTTCATGGCTCTGCTGTCCCTAGTCTTCAGCACCATATTTATTGTTCTTTGCCTGTGTGTTGGGGTTTTCTGTTTACTGCCTTTATTAAAAGGAGAGAAAAGGAGAGATCACCCAGTGCTTTGGCTGAGAGGAAGTGATGGGCCCTTGGCAACCCTTCCCCCAGACATGGTCCCATGTCGAGCTCCCCTCAGGGTCCAAATGGGTAGCAAGTCGATTTGCATCTCCATCACAGCAAAATCCCCTTTTCTTACAGACCCTCTTCTGCTGTGGGACTACAGTGGGAGCTCACTGCTTGCAAATTTTTGGCACTGACCATCTGGATCTGCGCTCACTGTAACTCGTCCCAAGGTCCGGAGTGCAAATTGCATTTCCCTCCAAATATGGTGAGACCGACTCACAAGCCATGCCCTGTGCGTGCTTTCGTGTTGCTTGCTTGTTATATACCTCTGGTGATGCTGCCATCAATGAAGGGCCACTGGGTGTCACGTTGCCCATCGAACTTTGACCTGGTATCAGTTAGTCTGCACTGATAAACATTGCCATAACCATTACCTAATTAAGAGTTTGAAAAACGGATTTCCTAGACTGATACTTCTTCTGCATTTATTAGCTGTGATCTTTCGAGAGGAGCAGGCTCCGAGACTGAACTGGATGTGCAGGAGATCAATTGGGACACATGCCTATGAATGAAAGATGGGGAGAGCTCGGCGTGAAGAGCAGCACTGGGGAGGTGCTGAGGACGGTCGGGCCACGGGGATGCTGAGGGCCTGGAGCCGGGGCTGGCCGTGGACGTGTCTCCCAGGAATGGGCTGTTGCTCTGGGTCCTGGGACAGGGTGACAGATTTCAGAGAGCAGTGGCTGGGGCCCAGGACCTCCGCCACCCCTCCCCCCCGCCCCCCAGGGGTGAGAGCTGCATTTGGGGCCAGCACTTCGAATTCGAAGAGGTGGCCCTGTAGTCCGTTCACAGAGGTATCTTCCTATCGTTATGGTAATATGTGCTGCCTGAGAGACCTCCAAGACCAGCCTCTGCTGTTGTTTGCTGGTTTCTATGTTTTGTAGGATTATGAACTCAAGGCATTGAATATGTTGGGAGTGTTTTGGTCACTGTGGTCCCTGTGTTCTTGAAGGGTGAACTTCTCCATCTTTGCCCAGTCGGGACCCCTCCCAGCTGATTTCTGCCCTTTTGACAAGGCCTGGGCGATCTTTGATAAAGTTCTTGCTTCCCTCCCTCCCCCCCCCCGTTTTACTGAGATATAATTGACATATAAAATTATATTAATTTATTTTTTAAAGACTTTATTTATTTATTTGACAGAGAGAGACATAGTGAGAGAGAGAACACAAGCAGGGTGAGTGGGAGAGGGAGAAGCAGGCTTCCTGCAGAGCAGGGAGCCCAATGGGGGGCTCGATCCCAGGACCCTGGGATCATGACCTGAGCAGAAGGCAGACACTTAACAACTGAGCCACCCAGGTGTCCTAAAATTGTATTAATTTAAAGCATGCAGCTCAAGTACTGGACATGTGCATACACCATGGATGGTCATCACGCTGAGTCTAGTTAACATCCACTGCCTCACACAGTTACATGGTTTGCTTTTTCTTATGATGAGAATTCTTAAGACCCATTCTCTTAGCAACTTTCAAATTCCCCATACAGTCTTATTAACTACAGTCACCGTGCTGGACGTGCCATCCCAGGACTCACTTGTCTTAAACCTGGAGGTTAGTCCTCCAACCCCCTTCACCATGTCGCCCCCCCCCCCCCCCCCCCCCCCTGCCCCCCCCCCCCCCGCCAGCTGCTCTCTGATCTGCGAGCGTAGACCTTTCAGATGCACACGTAAGTGAGATCACAGCCTGTTTGTCCTCTACAAGCTCTAGCTTTCCACGTGAGAAAGTGCACTGGCCTCCGCTCATCCCAGACCTGCCATCACCCGCTTCACCAATGCGCTGTGCTCCAGTCCCTTCACCGTGGGGTGGAGGAGAGCGCGCGTGCACCCTCCGTGGGGTGGAGGAGAGTGCGTGTGCATCGTCAGTGGCTGGAGGAAAGCGCGTGTGCATCGTCAGTGGGTGGAGGAGAGCGCGCGTGCACCCGCCGCCCCTCGGGCAGCAGGGATGCTCGAGCTGGAGCTGTCACCCCCCGCCGTCAGAGCAGGGAATGCGGGCTCCGTCCGAGTTCATGGAGATGCAACCAGTTCAACCAAACATGAAAAAGCTTTTACCTATTTTCTGTGCCTTCCTCCCATTGTAACTTCTATTCCCTGTGAACTCGAGTCTTTCCTCGTAAAGGCACGAACAGAATCACTCATTTGTTTCTCCTAAGAGTTTTCCAACGGCGCTCGGAGCAGTCTCAGAATAACGCCACTAACCAGGTCCTGAAAGCACTTCACAATGTCTTTGCGGTTCTTTTGTGCTTTTCTCACGTTGGGGACAGCGGTCGATGGCAGTGGACGGAAACCTCTTGTGGTGAAGCCCCTCGCTTGGAATGCATTGGCTCATGGGCTTCAGTTTGTGTTTCGTTTTTAAAGATATTGCTTGGGTATGTTCTCCCCCAATTTGATTTCATTTGATTTTAAATATTATGCAACATTTTTACACGTTTCCATCCTTAAAATTATAAAACAAGACATGTCACAGACAAATCTCCTTTCCCTCCCTGTCCCCACCTCTTCCCTCCCTCTCCCTTTTATTGTTTCTTTTGCGAAGCACTTTAAATGTTTTGTGGCGAATAGCCAGGGCTGAGTGGGTCACGGCGAGGGCCAGCTGCCGTGTCCCTGCGGACCCCACACGGGCCGTCCAGAGCACGCCCCGCTCCGCTGTCACCCACAGACGCCCGAACCGCCCCGGGTCTGTGGCACGGGGCCCTGGCATGCCGGACACATCCGATTCCGCACTCTTTCTTATCACCATAATCCAATACCGCCTCCTTCACTTCAGATGAAAGCCTACATGATTTCTGTGACAAGTAATGAGAGGGTGAACATTTCTTGTAACATTCTACTTCATATATATTTGATATGTAGAAATAGAGAGTGGAAATTGTTCTGAACTAAGTTCAGTCCTGAAAATTGGTCATTTTTGACAGTTGAGTTAACTTCCGCTCACCACTTGGGCTAATAAATCCTCCTCAGCACCTGACAGACAGGTGAGTGCGGCCGTTGTGCGCCTAACAGCTGCTGGTAATTGGGTTCCCACCTGCGGTAAGTCCCTTCTCTCCTGCAGGCTAAGAAGAGAGAATACGTGATACGGTTCTTCCCTTTTTTTTTCCATGCGGGGCAAGGTGACCTCCTTTTGTGACATGATCTCCAAATTAATTTCATAGTCAGATGACAAAGGCACAGAGCTTTTCATCTCTAGCCCTCCATCTGGTTTTTCTTTCTTATCCTCCGTTTTCCTTCTCAAAGTGAAGACCATACCCAGAAATGTATGTTTGTAATTAGTAAAGCGATTTGTCTGCAACATGTTCTCAACCCTCTCATTTTATGGCTGAGGAGACCTGGTCCCAGATTCTTCCTCTGTAGATGAATCCACTTGGATTTCTTAAAGTGAATCAAAATGAAAATGGTTCTGGAATGAAGATGTTAGTCCTGATCATGCATGCAGCTCTCTCTGCGGTCTGTGGACCCTTCCTTCCCTCTCCTGTCTTCCGGACAGCCCTCGACCCCCCAGTGCGCCCAGCACAGTGACCCGGGGACAGGTGCACAGTGCGCCCTGGGTCCTACATTGGCACGGTTATTCACGTACTGATTTTGTCTTTATAGCCAGTCCCCCAGCCATGCTTACGACCTCTCTCTACTGTATTTGAGACAATGGACCTGCGTTACTTAGACCTGCTTTTCCTTGGGGACTCATCGCCTACCTTATTTTCCACTTCCCCATTTTATTTTGGTTTGTCTTTCACAGTATCTCTACAGAGACCCCCTGTCATCCCCGTCTGGTTATTCCATGCTAAGCACTACTGATGGATGCTGACGATGTCCATTGTCCTGTCCTCACTTTGTGGGTGGTGGCTGTAACAAGGGGAGGGTTGATGATCGAATCCTGTGTGGCAACAACATTTCAGAGAGGGTGAACTGAGGGAAGCCCACAGAGGACATAGATCACAGTTGGCCATTGGGCACAGGCTGGATGGGGATTTGGGGTGATCCCGAGGACCCAGTCTCCATGGGAACGCAGGGTCACCGCACTCTGCTGGCGAGCACCTCCCGCCGTCCACATATTAGTCTTAATTTCACATCTTTACCTAGGAGCCAACCCTCCATCTTGAAACAGCTTCCTTGAAGTCTATAATGGCACTGAAACGAGGCTGACCATTTTCCCACTATTTGGGTTGTGAAAATGGACTTCCTCATTACGGGTCAGTGTTTTCCTTCACTGTGTGCTGATGCTGTCTGAAGAGCTGGTTAGCCGAAGACACAAACGCAAACGTGAACATGCTTGCCGTGAAGCCGTCTGTGAGTGCTCATGCAAGAATTCTTTAAAATGCCCAGGTCCATGTTTAATTATCAGTTCAAGAAGAGCTACATGGACTCCACATACTTTATCCTGTAGTCATACTTCTCATGACTTTAAGGGACCTAGTGTGTTTTATGCAACTAATAACTATACTTCGAAATACTGGTCTTTCAGATAAAATAAATAGGTTGAATCAAGTCTTATGTTATCGCTGTCACTTTTATTTGAAAATTGAAAAATATCTCCCTTATTCTAATCATTGCCACTTGGGTAACGGGCTTAGATTTTTTAAGTGAAGTCTTGGAAAAAATATGATTGAAGCTCATAGTAATTAAAGATGTGAGGGACAGCACACTGGATTCTTGGTCGAAGAGCGACGTCTTCAAGGCTGAAGGCTGCCAAATAAACAGCTGTTTGATTACAGTTGGCATTTAACATCTCGGACTCTCATTTTTTCTCTTATGAAATAAAAAGGGCAAATTGGTGGTATTTAAGACCCTTTCTAGCTTCTTGCTATATTTCTAGGAAAATAAACAATAATGTGGTCTGACTTTATATGACTAGCTCACTAAACTGGGGTTGCTAATCTTAGAGTCACCTTATTAAGTATGGAAGATGTGAATTTAAAGTCCTCCCCCCAAACGATAGCCCTATTTTTCCAAGGTGAGTAACAGCCTTTGGAACTCATGATTTCCACATGGGATCATATTTCCCCCTCTTTCCTGGGGTACCTGCTAAGGTGATAATAAAGAACAAGAAAAGCTCAAATGCATAAAGACAAACAGTGCAAGCCGTGAGATTTAGTGGGACCTGATGGAGGGGAGGTCCCTGTACCCACAAACTATGGGGTGGGAATGTCAGAGCAAACAGAAGCACTTCACCAACGCACCTCCAGTCGTCCGGGGAGGTGTGTGCTGAGTGACCGCAGACAGGTGTGTACGTGATGGGTACGCACGTACCCTTCCCTATCCTGATTCTGGAACCTCAGCAGCCAACCAAATATTTCTGGAGCAGGAGATTGCAGAGATTCATCTCTGGACTAGAGTCTAGAGGGACTGGGAAGCGCCAGGGAAACTCCAGGAGCTACCTGTGAGGTAGCTCCGAGTCCGTTCACATGCATCAACCTCACTGCGAATCCCAGAAATCAACAACCAGCATCCACATACTCAGAACTTCAGTCAACGTTTAGGACTTAACCCTTGGTAGTGAGCTGACAGCGATGATAACCAGACATGAAAAGAGAGTTTGCGAACATGAAAGACAAAAATTGAATTAAACCGAGAAAAAAACGCCACAGGAAACAGAGACAATAGAGAAGAGAACTCTATGATTTTTACATTTTGTCCCTCACTCCTGCAAACAGTGCCCACAGGTCCTAAGTGTCTGGATGCATCGAAGGCTCTCTTACTGCCATTGCTCATTCTTACTTTTCTCTGCTTATCAGAATGTTTTAATGTTTTAACCACCATGAGTTTAGGAGAGCAAAGATAGGTCTTGATATAATATTTTTAAGTACCTTTACTTTGAGCAATATTGGTCAAGTGGGGCTTTCTTTCTAAGATGCACTGATCGTTGGATGCTGAATCGTAAAAAAGCACAGATGCTCGGCACGCAAAAATTGGCTCCAGCCGCCGAGGTGTTCCACAAACTATTCTAGAAGTCTCGCGCTGGGGCAGGACAGAGAGGAAAGAGAGGCGGAGGATGAGGATGTAGGGAAGAAGTGAGGAGCTGGGATTGAAGCGAGGGAAGGAGAGGGGAGCCCGGGGTTATTCAGAGGCCGTGATCTTGACAGCTTCGCCATCCCTGCACTCCACTGGGAGCTCCCCGGCCGCGACTGTGGCACAGAAAGGGAGGGGCGCTGTGGGGAGAGGGACAAGACTCACATTTGGTTGGGGCAGGGCTCTGCTCCACTTTGCCAAAAACCCATCCAGTGTGTCTGTGTTGAGGAGCGATAACGTCAGTTTCAGTGACTTCCCAGGGTCTGGTGGCTTCAACACCAAGGTGACCGTAGTTCACCGTGATGGTGGGGGTGGTCCCAAAGGCAGTTTGACACCAAAGACACCTCATAAACATTTGAAATTGTAAGTGTGTCATCTGGAACTTTTGTTTTACAGGCTTTAAATTTCCAAGCTCACGTGTCTTTCCTGTCAGACCCGTGCAGGGAGGAGTCCACATGCTGATTTCTACACCCTCTGGAAGTGTGTTTCTGGAAACTCAGTGAACTGTATTTGGTTTGCTGCTGTAACCAAATGACCATAGACCTACTGTCTTAAAACAGATGATTGTATTATCTTACAGTTCTGTGGGTCAGGAGTCCAACAGGAGTCTCACTGGATTAAAATCGAGGTGCCCATAGGGCAGGTTCCTTCTGGACGACCTCGAGAGAGTGTGTCTCCTGGCCCTTCCAGCTTCGAGAGGCTCATGGTCCCTTCCTCTGTCTTCGAGACCAGCAACCACAGATGCAGAACTCACACTTCCTCTCTGCCCCCATCTAGTTTTAAGGACCCTTGTGACCACACTGGTGCTCCTGGATAATCCAGCACATTTTTATTAAATTTAGTGGATTAGCAGCCTTGATTCCATCTGAGTGTTCATTCCTCATCACCATGGACCCTAATGTATTCCCAGGTTCTGGAGCTTAGGACGTGGAGGGAGGTCATTGGTCTACCTGCCACACGAACAAATGTTATTCAGGTTGTTGCCACCTCGGAGATTCCCTAAACCGCTCTTGTTTTCTAGACACTGCTGTGTTCACAACCCTGACCAGCCTCTGCCCCCTGACTCACGGGGTGCATCCCTGGCATCCCCCTTGGGTGTGCACACCTGTTTCCCCCGGACGCCCTGTGTCACGGCTCACAGGTTGCAGTCAGCATCCACACAGTCCCCCGCTAGCCCCGCTATTTGGGACAGTGCTTATGATGTTCCTTATCATGTTTGACCTTCTGTCTACCTCCAATTACCTGCTAGTTGTTACCTCACATTTCCTTCATGGGTTCTCAGCCAAACCTGTATTTAATAGCCAACATGATCTTGTTTTTTTTTTTTTCTGTTTTGGAGAGAAATTCAGCATTATCATCTGCATACCTCATGCACCACAATAAAATTATATGAGCAAAATCTGTACCAGCTGGGGTTCTCTGGAGAAACAGCACCAATAAGATATATAGAGAGATGGGTGGAAAGGGATTTTTATGAGGGGTGGCTCGTGCCATCACAGAGGCTGAAACATGCCACTTGTTTCTGTCTGCGAGTGGAAGGCTCTGGGAAGCCGGTCGTGTGGTTCTGGCCCAAACCCGAAGGCCTGAGGACTGGGGGGCCCGTGGTGGAAGTCCCAGTCCCTGTCTGAAGTCCCGAGGACCAGAGGCGTGGGTGTCCCAGGGCAGGAGAAGATGAACGTCCTAGCTCAGACAGAGCACAAATCTGCCCTTCCTCTGCCGTTTTGTTCTACTCAGGCCGTCTGTGGCTTCCTGCATGTTCATGGCTAATGCTCTGACACGGAAGTGTGCGTGGGGGGTATTCCATACAAACGCATCTGTATGATGCACACAGGTGCACACGCACGTATGTGGAGTACACGCACACGTACTGTCCTCATAAATCCTTAAAATCTTCTCAGGAACATGCTCACAGACAAGTTACAACTAATTTTAAATTAATTTTTCATTTAAATTGTGACTAAATTAATTAATATGGCAAAGGGCAGCGTTAAATGATTGTATCTGAAGACCCTTCAAAAGGAAATTCAGAGGAACGTATTCTCCAAAAAAGAAAATCTCTCCAGCCCATGCAGTCTCTTCTCTGTTGGGAGAGCGACCCCTCCACGTGGCGGGTCACCCCTCTTAACCTCCGTGTGTTGCATAGCAACCACGGGTGGTGCAGGAAGATTCCCGACGTGCCAAGTGCCGTAATGGACGTTCACTTGGGCGTTTTCTCCCCCGGTCTGTAGGATTTTACATACCAAGAAGGGAGAACAAGGTGGATAGATTTGATGATTAGTTAGTGACTTTATTAGGAGGTTTGTCTTCAGGAAGTATCCTAACCTCTGCTAACATCCAGTCATTGGTTCTTAGGAGGATGTTCATTATTATTACTATTAGCATTTTGGGGATCCGCTGTTACTTTTAAGATTGCTCATTATAAGAGAAGTTGATTTTACTCTTGGAGACCTTGATAAATTGTATATAAGCCAAGTTCCTATCAATTGGCTCATTTTAAATACTCACAGAAACCTCTCTATTTGAAGTCAATGCTTCTCTAAAAAGAACTGTCCCACAACACTCACCTTAGCATTTGTGACTGATTTGTGTGGTTCAGAGATGCACACGTGGGAAAGACTGGACCAGCTATTGTTAGTTACTTCTGATTTATTTTGGTACATTAGCTGTGAAAGGTGGTTTGATTAAATGGCTAGGTATCAAGAGGGAAGAGTACAGGTAAAAGGTGAAACCCTTGTGTGTCCCTGATTTCCTTCTCTCTCCCACGGTCATGGCCACAGAGCCTCCCAGGGCGAAGGTCTCTGTTGTTTTCATGCGTGCCCTTCACCCTCACTCAACACTGCTTTAGCTCATTACTGGGATTCACTTTAATGTTCTCACAATTGACCCGCCTCTCTACCACTTTGATTTTCTTTTCAATAAAGGAAAGGCATAAAGAGATTCCTCTAATGGCTCTGATTTGTTAATAATGGGTTTTGTTCAAAACAGAAACTGGTCCTGCAAAGGCGGTGACCTCGTTTGCTCCATGAGCTCCGCACTGAAGAGCAGCCTCGCTTGTTGCTTGAGCTCACTTCACCAGGAGAGGTAATTACAGGGAAAATCAAATCTATGGACTGTGTCCCATTGCCTTTTACCTGCACAGAGTGGGAGGGGGCCGGCGGCCGCGTGCTCAGCCCATGTTTAGAAGATTCATGTTTATCTAATGGGAAGTCAATATTATTGTCCGGGAAAGAGTCAGGGTGTTGCTAATGACCCATCAGGGACGGCTCTTTCCCAGCTCTCAGGCCATGCTCCGGTGGGTCAGAAAGCACTCAATGGCTCTCAGATGCCGTGCCCCTCCCATGTCAGCAGGCAGCCCATCATTCATTCCATCCTCGGATGACCCACAGCAGCACATTTCTCAGCGTCCCAACAGTGGGTCGAGCTTCAACGCTGTCCAGAAGGGTCTCCGTGACCCGACACCCTGCTGCCTCCCTGTCCTGGGTCTGGACCTCACCCTTTATCCAAACACAGAGCTGGACACCACAGAAAAGTGAGGTTGCTCTGTGTTTCATAGAACCATGGACCTTAGCAGGTTACGGCATTGTCTCCTCTAAGATCCAGCTTCGGGTAGGTAATGCAGTATAGTCCATATTTTATACTGATGCAATACCACGATATCATGCAATATAACATCATAGGGGCGCTGGGGGGCTCGGTCGGCTGAGCATCTGACTCTTGGTTTTGGCTCAGGTCATGATCTCAGGGGCGTGAGATCGAGCCCTGCGTCGGCTCCGCACTCAGCAGGGGAGTCTGCTTGGGATTCTCTCTCTCTCTCTCTCTTCCTCTGTCCCTTCCCCCCCACTCTCTAAATGAATAAATAAACAAATCTTTTAAAAAATCATAATAATGTAATATAATCCATATTCTAGACAGAGACAAATAAAGATGAAGGGACTTGGCCACAGTGATCTATCAGATCAGTCAGCGTCCCCAGAGACACAGAGCCCACAGAGCACATACTGGTCCAGTTAGCTACACTGTTACATATATCTACCAGAGAGAGAAAGAGAGAGGTTTCTCACAAGGAATCGGTTCATGTGCTGATGGAGGCTGACAAGTCTCAACATCTGCAGGGTGAGTCTGTGAGCTCGACGCAGGAGAGCAGGAGGCATCCCTCGCCCCAGAGGCTGGCAAGCTCAAGACCCAAGAGGAGTGAGTGTTTCAGCTTGAGATCAAAGGCAAGCAAAAAGCCACCATCCCAGATCAAAGGCCTTCAGACAGCAGAGTTCTCTCTTAACTTGAGGGAGTGTCGGCCTTTTGTTCTATTTACTCCTTCAACTGCTCGGGTGAGGCCTACCCACACTGGGTGGGGGGGCATCTGTTTCACCGAATCCACCAATGCAAATGTTGATTTCACCCATAGTGCCCTTGTAGACACACCCGGAGGACTGTTTGACCAAATATGCATACATTGACAAACCAGTCAAGTCGACACAAAGTTAACCCCAACATGGACGCTTTCCCTGCCTTGGCTAGCCCCGCCATGTGCCCCCAGCCTCAGGAAAGACATCCTTCTTCTCTCTCAAGGTCACTATTAGGGCAGAATGAAATAGCACGTGTAATGGGCTGCAAAGGCCTGTGTCCCACAAACCCTCAGAAGGCCCCCTCTCCTCCCCCCGTCGCCCCTGTCGCTAGGATGCCTTCCTCGAGAGCCTGGCCCTCTCTGCCATACCCACACTCCTCATCTCAACTTCCGCTCACAACCTATCAAGTACACACTGCTGTCCTCTGTGTCCCACGGCCCTGTAGCTCCGTTTTCTGGGATCGGGGGCTGTATTTTACAGTGAGCGGACAGTCGTGTCCTGAGGCTTCCCATGGCTTCTCTGGATGGTGAATTAATGTCACTCCGTCCTGAGGGATCTAGTTCCTCATTAGTTCTCCCTCCTGTTTGCTTCTTACAGGCCTCTGTGGTTGACGTCGTGCTCCCTGGAGTGAGGACCCAGTCTGAGTGGTCTTGGGATACATGCTGCCCATGCAGGATGCTGGGGACGGACGCCAAAACCGGGAGATGGCACCTGCTTGCACCCGTGCCATTCCCACCACAACCCAGAGCAGACTGGGGGCGGGGCAGTGGCCACAGGCGGCAGAGAACCCAGACAATTGGGGCCGTCATAACCAAAAGTCTGCAAAAGTTGTTTTTGGACTCTGGAAGCCGTCTCACAGCCCGTTTGCCGACACAAGGGAACCGTCAGGAAAGCTGATGAGTGGGCAGGTCCCAAAGGGCGTTCACAACAGGACTACAGCAGGAAAATGTTCCTTTTTCTCTAATATACGACAAGGTAGGAGCTCTCAGCCAGAAGACCCCCAGAAGGAGCAGAGAGAAAGGATAATAGGACCATAGAACAGTGGGAAAGAGGAGTCACAGGGATTTTAAGAAGCAGAAAGAGTGAAACGGTAAACAAGACGTATTCTTGGGCAGAAGAGAGAGGCATGGACCTGTGCTGTCCGCGAGTGGGCACCCGCCCCCAGGGCCACCAGGTACGTGCCGCCGTGGGGACGCTGGGCTCAGTCCCCGGCCCACCCTCCTCTGGGCCTATCTGCACATTTGCATTAATCATACATGCATGGCACCTCCTGTTTAATCACTTGGCAATTATCCGGTTTACCTCTTCTGTTTTCATCTCTGAAACAAGATTTGCCTCATCAGATCTTAAAATTGCATTTGACATGGTAACCAATAGTTGAATTATTTGTTCCCTACAAATGTCATTATTTACCATGTGATTTCCAGGAAGACATAGCTTCCAAGTGTTCATATAGGGTTTACTGTGCAATTATCAGCAGCCTCCCTCACAGCGGCGGTGGCCAGCAAGGGCGGGGGGATGCGGAGCGGCCCCATCTGGGACGGAGCGTTGTGTTGGGGGTGCCTTCCTGAGGGCGACCATGGTGCTGTAGGAACATTGGGGACCCCACTTAATGTCTCTTCATCCAGAACATATAGTAATGAGAAAGAAGGTTGTGGCAAATAATGACAACAGAGAAGGGATAGGAAAGATGCAGATGTGACCCTGTTTGCACAGTGCTCCCCCAGCTCAGAGGGGAGAGAAGGTCTGGTCCCCATAAGGGCAGGGAAATAGGGAACACATCCCAGATCCTCTGTCAGGAGTGCGGGATGGGGGGGCCTGGACCACGCAGGAGGCATGCCTGCGGGATGCTGAGAAAGGCCCCAGGGGCCGTTTGCTCCGAGCCTGGACGTTTCTCTCCGATGGGGGCAGTCTGGGTTTGGGGAACTCGTCCTGAAGAAGAATACCAAGCTTGTAGCTTCACAGGGACACCTAAGGGCTGAGATTTTCACCTGTGAGAAATAAGCCAGGCAGCGATCGTCACTGAAACCCCTGGCCCCGGGGCTGTTACCTACCGCGTGACCATGGACCACTGCCCTGGTCCTTGAGCTCGGGTTACTGTTCTCCTGCATCCAACCGCAGGGATGCCCCGTGGGCGTGTCCACATGTGTGTCCCCCCAGGAAGCCGTCTGAAGCCCTCGGGCCAGCGTCCCAGATACCTGGGTTCCTGACCTGGCTGCACCGTTGCCTCCTTCCCTTGACCCGTCTCCCTGAGCTTTCTTTTTGATTTTTAAAATGAAAAGGACAGTTCTGTGTTGTGGTCAAGGAGGGAATTAGCTATAAAGTGCTGATGGCCGGGTCCAACGTTAACTTATTCGGTGGGCAATATTTTTAATGAAGACTCACAAGATTCCTGGCATGGCACAGGAAAAGCTGATGCTGGGCGTCCACTGGCCTGGATGCTCCTGTTTTAGTCCTTCTAGCCGAGCTCTGGCACAGCTTGCAAACATCTGCTGGGTAAGGGGTTTTCCATCCTGAATCCAGATACTTCTCCGGCTCCCCTGTCTAGCCGCTAACCCCGAGCCCCGCCGTTTCTTACCTGGTCCACATGACAAGCCCAGCTGATCTCCCAGCCTCCCATCCATCGCACCCCAACCTCCCCCACACCTGTTGCTAGCTGCGTGTTTCCAAAACATAAGCTCACTCGTGCTGACACTGTGCCGCTGCCCGCCAAGTGACACTCCGGGTCTCAACTCAGGTTGGGGTGGAGCCAGACACCCTGCTTGGCTCACACCACACCCCTTCCCATCCCTCCTTCCTTGGCTTTCCTACACCTTGGAGGCCACGTGACCAGTTGAACGGCCCCCTCGCATCAAGGACTACCTACCGCACCAGTTGTGGCCGATGACGGGAGCCTGGTGGGGAGCATGGGGATGCTCTTTGCTTTCCTTACTGAAAAGTTACATCTCTGTGACGATCCCATCCCTGCTGCCCTCCTTTTCCCCCAGCTGCTCAGTGGACACGGCGCCTGGGGTAGGGCAGTCATCTTGAGAACACAAGGGTCAGTGATGCAAAAACCAAGTTAATGCTCCAGGGATGGTGGACAAAGATGACCTGAGCCCGCATGCCAGTTGGCATCCCTGAAGATGCCGACACCAGGGTGCAGCCTGCAGGGTGGGGCATCTAGATAAACGTCATGGCGGGTCTCCGAGAATTTGTTCCTTCCCTGCCTACCGGCTTCCCGTCCCTGTCCGTCCAAATCCAAAGCATCTTCTAAGCTGGAGCTCCCATGCGACCTTTCTCACGAGTGCTTCTGACTTCTTGCTAATGACTGTGCTTTTGTCATTTTGAAACTTCCTAATACTGTATGTTAACCTCTTGTAAGGAATGTGTAATGTCTTGTGTAGAAGGATTTGTGAAATTGCCCTATTTATGTTAGTAGATGCAAGGATCTTGAGGCAGGGGATTGGGTATTTTTTTTAAGCACAGTATCTTCTTTAAATTCTGCACAACACGCATGCAGAGCCTGTATGTGGAGTAAGGGCTTTGAGTAAGGCTTCTTTCCTGGAAGGGCCAAGGGACTGTGGCTCATACAGAGCCCCCCCCAGGCCTTTGTTAACAGAGGGGAAAAGGGGACATAAGCACCTGCGTCTCACTCCCCCCAACCCCTGGATCATCACCGTCCCTTGTGAGATCAATACGACGGTTCATGATGTCCTTTTACTGCTGTTTGTGTCATCCTCTGGAAGATCGGACTCCACATCACCCACCAGCTCCATGATCTAAACCCTCACTGCTCTGGATGAGCTGTCCCTCCCACCCCAGTCCCTAACGCCCTGTGTGCTCTCTGCACCTCTCAGGGCCTGGCCATGCATCTCCCACATCTCCTCCTCCACCAACAGTGTGTCTTTCCTTGGTGCCCAACACGGACTCCGGCGTTTCTCCTAGGGCACTGCATGCATGGTTGGGCCCCAGCCTCGCCTCACCGACGACCGCTCCCGCCAGCATCTCAAGTTCCAACATTTCTGACCACCACCCTCTCCCACGGCACCACCCTCTGCCTCCTTGGGAACTAAAACTATTGATTCTACTATGTTCCTCCCTTTCCAAGGTTGATCTATTACAGCCATCCCCTTGCCCTTCTCCCATTCTGCACAATACATGACATCTTGCAAAACCACAACTGAAGTCAAATAAAGCCAGCCTACTCCATGCCTGCCCTTGCACGGCGCAGGGTGGAATGAGAAAAACACGCACACACCCTGACTGCCTTAGAATCGTAACTACAAACCCTGCAACGGACATTTCTCCAGGTTACTCTTGCTTTCAGGACCCTCAAAGACTTTTCACCTCTTCTTAGTACTTTGGAAAGCTCAACTTCTCCCTCCCTCTCTGCTCCTCTGGCTTCCCTTTCTGCTTGGATTATTGAAGGAATCAAGGGAATTTCTCTAAGGTCCCATCTCCTCCTGCTGCCCAGCTCCCAAGCTCTGCACCCAAGCCCTCCTCTTTCTTTTGGTAAAGATTTCTGTTTTTCAACTTGGCTGCAAACTCGAAATACCTGGGAGCTTTAAAAATGACCAGTGTTCAAGCCATGCCCCAAGACCATTAAATCAGACCGCTTGGATGTGGGTTCCAGCGCTCAGAATATTTGCAAAAGCACCTCGAAAACGTTAGTGTTCAGCTGAGATGGAGAGCCTTTGCCATGGGTCAGCGGCTGTCTGGCCGGATCAACACTGGCAGCACTACCTGGGAACACGCCGGGCTGGAAATGCAAACGCTGGGGCCCACCCCTCTCAGCAGAAGCACGGTAAAGACGTGCTCATCTTTCCCAGAAACGGCACACAGAACACCGAGTCTGGGGGCTGGGAGAAATGGGGAGTCGTGGCTTCATAGGGACGGAGCTTTAGTTTTGCAAGATGAAGAGTTTCTGGAGATCTGTTGCACAACAACATGAATATTCTTACCACTACGGAACACACACTTAAAGCATGGTTATGGTGATAAATTTGAGGTTGGGTGATTTATTAAAAACCACAATTATAAGTAAAAATAATTTTTTAAAGGAGTACTGCCTCTCCTTGTTTTATCTTAGTTCTTTTAGACAAGCTTTGCCTACCCGCTCACTGTGATGGGCCCAGTGCGCCCGAGATCTACACACGCCACATCTCAGTCTCCATCCCCAGGCTCTGGGTGTTGGGCGCCGTTTGCATCCGAGCTGTTGGCTGCTCCCTCCTTCCTTCGCCTGGCTCCAGGGAACCGGGCTTTTGCAGTTTCTCTCTCCCAGGTCCCATGCCTCCCTGCCACTACACGCTGGCTTTGCAGGGTTCAGCCCGGAGCTTTGCTCTTGGATGCTCTCTCCCACGGGCATTCCCTGCAGGCTCCAGGGTCAAGTCCCCGTGTGTAGACATGCCCTGCTCTGTCTCAGGTCTATCTCGCCCACCCTCTCCCCATCTCTAGAATCATCCATTCCCACACCTGCCTGAAGCCTCCCTTGGACGAGGAGTACACCTCTCCAACCCAACATTTCCTACACGGACTTTCTGACCTCCCTCCCTTGCTCAGATTTCAGGCTTCCTTTGCTTGGTTGTTAGGAGAGCCCGTCTTCCCGTTTCTCTAGCTGAGATGTGCAGTGCCGTGTTCGACTCCCCTGAGCTCTCCAAGAAGTCTTCCTGGCTGTACCTTGAACAGACACTAGGGCCCAGGCTCCTCTCACCTCATCCACAGTGTGTTCTGGCTCTTGTCAGAACCACCCTCCTGTCTCACCTGAATTGCGGTGCTGTCCACACATCAGCCACAGTGCTCCTGTGCCAAATCCCCCAGGGTCCCCATGTCACCCGGAACGGGGCCTCCCAGAGCTCCTGGCCAGCTTCTGGCCGCCCTGCTTGCACCCCAGCCAGGCTCCCCTGGAGCTCCCACAGCCGCTGCTAAAAGGCTCTTTCCAGATTCTCTCCGGTCCTCAGACTCTGCTCTCCTACAACCTGTCTCAGCTCACTTTCCCTGGCAGGTGGACTGAGAGGCTCTGAGTCTCCTTTCCGCACAGTATTTTTCTTGTAGCGATAATTACCTCCTTATGTACCAGAAGTTTTATCCTTTGGTCTTTCATGCTAAGATCAAAGCTCCCTTAGGGTACGTCTTTTTGGGTTTCCGTTTGCTGACCGCTGCATTCTGGAGCCTAGAACAGCACCAGGCTCAGATCAGGAGCTCACTGTCCGTTCACTGGGAAAATGGAAAGAAAAGTAAATTTATTATTTACTTATTTAGATTTACTTATTTATTTATCTTAGAGAGGGGGAAGGGCAGAGGGACAGGGAGAATCTCGAGCAGACTCCACGCTGAGCACAGAGCCCGATGTGGGGCTCAATCTCACGACCCTGAGCCAAAATCAAGAGTCGGATGCTCAACAGACTGAGCCACCCAAGTGCCCCAAGAAAAGTAAACTTAAAAATGAAAAGAGAATCAATCATCCCATAAGCCTCGGTTAAGTGTTTCTGGATGGGGATAGACTAGACTCTGTACCTCAACCTGGAGGAAAAAGTACAGCACTGTCCGGAGGTCCTGCTCACACGGAAGTGTCCTTGCCAGGAACCATCCTGAGCTTGGGTGAGGGACTCTCCAGGCGGTTCTTGTTTTATGGGATTTACTCACAAATTACTAATAAATTATGACTCTAAGGCATTCAGGGTGTGTGCGTGTTTTTCTCATTCCGCCCTGCCATCCCCTTGCCCTTCTCCCATTCTGCACAATATGTAACATCTTGCAAAACCACAACTGAAGTCAAATAAAGCCAGCCTACTCCATGCCTGCCCTTGCACGGCACAGGGCGGAATGTGTTAACTAATAATGTGATGGGAAAACTAAAGAGAAAAATCCCGAGGGCCACACTGCCTGTTTTGCTCTGTTTGTCCTGATAACTGCTGTGGGACCCTGCTGTTTTCATCTCTCTTCTTTCTGTCCCCACACATTTCCTCTATCTGGAGACACTTGCTTTGGGCAGGAGGACTTAGACGACAACATAACCCCTTATCAATATGATCGTCTAGATGTACCATCAGCCTCATAAAAATACATACTTTTTTTTTAACCTCAATAATTAAAAGCCTGAAGCAGCAGAGAACGAATCAGCCTTATTTCCACGTGTGTGCACTTTTATGTTACATTTAAGAAACATTCCCCTATTTCAGTGCCGCTGTAACTGTTGGGACTCCTGTGATTGTTAACAATGTCACATTGGGGAAGACCCAGTCTTCAAACACATTCCGTGTGGTGAGCAAACACAGAAAGCACAGAGAGAGCATATAATGCAAACCATTTCCAAATGGGGTTCAGGAATTAGAGTGACAGAAGGAATGAGTTCCAGATTTGAAGAGCAAACACGAAATGTGCATGCTCACTGTTGGCCAACTCGATTAGATTAAATGCCATATTTTTATGCACAGTTTAAATATTGAGCTTCAGCTCCATTTTTTTTTTGATTAAAGTTGTTTGCTTGACTGTGATGATTAAATAGGGGTTAATAAATAGAACCTTTGTTTAATCTATTGTAGCCAAATTTCTCTCTCCTCCTGTGTTACAGAAACAGCGGCTGAAGGTACATCTGGGAATTGGGACTATTAGGTCCATAATCTTGTATACTTAAGGCTAGGAAATGCCATTTTGTGCAGTGCTGCTTACTAACAAGACAGCAGGTGTAATCCAAATTTCTCAACAATGATAAAATCATCAGAAAGTATAAAATTCTTTGGAGAGGCCTCATGATCTACTATGTTCATGATATGTTAGCTGAGAGAATTAGCTTTATAAAAATGACACACTTTTAATTTTGTAAAATCATCCATCCAGTCTAAGCAAAGAATAAAAATGAATGATTTTGACAGCAAAATGTCAAAATTAAGTTATCCTTTTGTGGCACAATAACAAGTGAATTTATTTTGTATTTTATGACTTCATTTTTTTTTGATAAGGGAATTGATGGTATAATTCTTTAAATTCAGAAAACAAGTCTCCATAAAGGTATTTGCATACTGGGGGGAAAGTAACAGTGTTACTAAGAACAATCCCAATTCAGATTGCTGCTTCTGTCACTGATTTTATTTCTTGGCTGTGATAACCTCAACACCATAATGTGCAGAAGGACTCCCAAGGCTTTAAGAAAATGTATCTGTGATGATTGCCGGGGAGAGGGCATCATGCCCCATCACGGCAGCTCAGCCACGGAACTGTCACCCAATGCCCTGTCACCATGAAGTCACTGCTCAGTGGCAAGAGGCTTGTCGCCCTCACTCTGCAGGACTGGAATCACAGATCTGGCTTCAAGTGTCTTTTCATGCCCGGAAATGGAAGGAATGGTCCTGTTGCTAGAGCATGGGTGGGCAGGTGTCTTTTTGAAGGGCCTCAGAACAACGGAATGACCGGTAAAAAGAAAGATTCCAACAC
This sequence comes from Neomonachus schauinslandi, assembly GCF_002201575.2. Taxonomy (NCBI): domain Eukaryota; kingdom Metazoa; phylum Chordata; class Mammalia; order Carnivora; family Phocidae; genus Neomonachus; species Neomonachus schauinslandi. The sequence continues at coordinate 134,735,565 of NC_058407.1, forward strand.
CTGGGGGATTCCAGCTGCATTTCCATCCAACCCTAAAGAGAACATTCTTCCCCTGCCCACATCCTGGAAGAATGCCCACATTCTTCCCCTGCCCCTAAACCAGCCTGAGCGACTCTCTGTCTCTACAAATGAGCTACTTTTTCAGAAGTTACAATTCAGTTCTCCACCTTCGACGTGTAACATATTTTCTGTGTACTCATCCTCCTCGGTTTCTTTCCTTTCTTCTGATTTCCTTTCCTTTCTTTCCCTCTTACTTCTTCTGTTTTCTTTGTCACATGTTCTATTTGCTACTTTCCACTTTGGATTTTCATCTTTTTCTTTTTGCTGCCTTGTCTGTTTTTGTTTGGTTTGACAGCTTTGTGAAATATTTCTTTTAGCAATCTAGATGACACATTTAGAGAGAGAGACAGGGTATACACAGACAAGAAAATATCTATTTCTTTTTCCACTGTTCCTCTTGAAGAATTAAAGTATACTATTTGTATACCAAGAATATAGGAATAGAATTATTTCTAAAGCCAAATTCTTCAAATTTGGTAATGGATACACTTTATCCATGTATTGTTTCATAGGGACAAACAAGAGGTAAGCTTGCTTATATTCCACAATTAATTCGTGCAATACATTCCAAATCAGTACATGGACTAAAATTGCCATCATTATCATCCCCTAGCATCTTATTTTGGAACACTTAGAAGCTTTTACATGATAACTTCATAGCTTGATATACTTAGAGCAATCACTGAAATATTATTTGCTGTTTTATCATCACATGTTCATTGCATTTTATCTTATTTATTTATTTTTTTAAAGATTTTATTTATTCATTTGAGACACAGAGATAGAGAGAGAGAGAGAGCATGAGCAGGGAGAGAGGCAGAGGGAGAGGGAGAAGCAGGCCTCCCGCTGACCCAGAAGCCCGATTCGGGGCTCTATCCCAGGACACTGGGATAAAGACCTTAGCCAAAGGCAGACGCTTAACCATCTGAGCCACCCAGGTGCCCCTGTTCATTGCATTTTAAAAATCACCATGATTTATGAACCTCAAGTAAAGAAGTAAGTTTTGATTTTTTTTAAAATAAACTTAATTAAGATGTGGACTTGAAACAATTGTAGTAGATTAATGGAACAATAAAATTTTGTATTCCTATTTTAGCGGTTGAATAAAGAGAAAAAAGTTGTATCTTAATCAGTTAATCATTTTTATAAAGCTTTTAAATTCCTTAAAATAAAGTGAAAAGCTTAAGAAATTGGCAATTCAAAAATAATTGCAGATATAAATAGGATATACTTTATTTTTAAAAAATATTTTATTTATTTATTTGAGAGAGAGAGAATGAGAGAGAGAGAGAGAGCACATGAGAAGGGGTAGGGTCAGAGGGAGAAGCCGACTCCCTGATGAGCAGGGAGCCCGATGAGGGACTCGATTCCAGGAGTCCAGGATCATGACCTGAGCCGAAGACAGTCGCTTAACCAACTGAGCCACCCAGGTGTCCGAGGATATACTTTTCTTTAGACTAAAGGAAAGGAAGTAACATCACTTGAAGTTGCTTTTGGCTCTGAAATAAGAATTACCTGGGTATACAAAAAAAATAAAAATAAAAATTACATTTGTAACTTTTATCTATCTATAAGAATGATTGGTTCCTTATTTGTTGTCAGCAAGAAAAGTCCAAGTGCTTAGATGCCTAATGCCTGTTAAAATTTAATTCTAAAAAACCCCCCCAAAATAATGGACAGTGAAAAGAAAATCATAAAAGACATCATAAGCGATTCAATCATAGAGTTTCAAAGATTATTTTTTGCAATTTATTTGTTCCTTTTTGTTTATTGGTTCAGGCTGCTTCTAAAGGCTCCAATGATCCTGCTTTCTGGAATTTGCTCCCTATGTCATCCCTTGAGTGTGAGGTGAACCAACTGACTTGATCCTAATGAGTGGATAATGGCCAGAGTGACTGGACGTGACATTTGAGATTGGTGTCTGTCATACTCCACACTTTGTTTGCCCTCTGTTGTTCTGATGAAGCAAGGTGCCATTTACCACACTATCCAGCAACTGAACTCCTTGGTATTTACTCAAAGGAGATGAAAACTTATGTCCACACAAAAGCCTGCCCACAGATGTTTACAGCAGCTTTATTCATAATCATCAAAACTTGGAAGCAACCAAGATGTCCTTCAGATGGTAATGGATAAATAAATAATGGCCCATCTAGACAGTGGAATATTATTCAGTGATGAAAAGAAATGAGCCATCAAGCCATGAAGAGACCTGTAAGAACTTGAAATCCATATTGTTAAGCAAAAGAGGTCAATCTGAAAAGTCTACGAACTATGTGATTCCCAACTCCATGACATGATGGAAAAGGCAAAACTATGGAGACAGGAAAAGAGAAGGGGTTGTAAAGGGTTGGGAAAGGGAGAGATGGATGGTGGAGCACAGGGGTTTTTAGGGCAGCGAAGGTACTCCGTGTGACACCACATGGCAGACACATGTCATTATGCATCTGTCCAAACCCACAGAATGTAGAGCATCAAGTGTGACCCTAGTGTAAACCCTGGACTCGGGGTCAGAGTAGGTTGATGACAGTAACAAATGTACCAGCCAGTGAGGATATTGACAATGGGGGAGGCTGTGTACCTGTGGGGTCCAGGGGAATATGGGGAATGTCTGTAACTTCCCATCATTTTTATGAACCTAAAACTGAAAAATAAAGTCTTCAGGGCACCTGGGTGGCTGAGTTGGTTAAGCGTCTACCTTTGGCTCAGGTCATGATTTCGGGGTCCTGGGATCAAGTCCTGCATCGGACTCCCTGTTCCGTGGGGATCCTGCTTCTCTCTCTCCTCCCCACTTGTACGCTCTCTCAAATAAATAAATAAAATCTTTTAAAAAATAAAAAATAAAGTCTTAAAAATAAAAAGATCTCCCTTTCCAGTTCTTAAAAAAAAAAAAGAAAAGAAAAAGAGGCCAAGTCGTGAGCTGTCCTCGGGAGTAGCCCGCTTGGCAAGTTACATAATAGTATCACATGAGGGAAAAACATCGGTCTGTAGGAGACAACTCTACTCTACGACTGTGTCACTGAACTTTAAAAACTAGTAATATAATTGTTGAAATCATGACATCCCTTGGTAGAATAAGAGTAGTAACATAAGCTACTTATATTCAGTGTGAAGGATTAGTCACACCAACTGACCAATGATGTTTTTTATCTATCACATCTCACAATTAAATTTTCACTTTTAACTGTTCTCAGCTTCCTAAAATTTAAAAGTACATATATCATGGGAGAAAAACTTAAAGATCGACAAGTAATTATATATCAACAGTGTTTTTTTCTCTACATGTTGGAAAACAACCTGGTTTTTTAAAAAGTCTAACATTTCAGAAAATTGCACAGCATGCTTTTGCTTCATGGAGACAAAGCATCAGATCAAGTTTGCAGTAAAACTGTGAAACATTCTCCAAATGATACCATTTACACCTGAGATGGAAATGCTGGGCTTCTTTCTTGGAGCAGGGCGGGGTGGGGGGTATTCAGGGATGGAGGCCGAGAGAAAGACAGAGACAGACAGACAGACAGAGAGGAGGACCGTCTGGAGCAAAGCTGCAGATGGGGATCGGAGCAGATGTCCACACTCTCACCTTTGGCCGGAAGACAGGTAGCTGGAAGCTTTCAGCAACCCTGTTAGAAACAATCATCTCATGAAAAACCGAAATTCATTCCAAATTCTCGCGAGATGGTGTGTGCCCAGCGTTAGGTATGAAATGAGCAGGCTGTGTGCCTCAGGAACAGCAGTCTCTTACCCGCATGAGAAGCCCGTCATCTTGCAGGGTTTATCCCTCCTCTCTCCCTCCCATTTCCCTTCTTCCATCAAAATGGATTGTTTCGAAATGCCAAAACCATGAAATAATTTAATTGCCTTTCACAAGCTTGACACCTGCCTATGGAATGTAATTCTATTTATTACTAAACAGGGGACTATGGCAGTGGCAGAAAGGACCCCAAGCGTTTCAGGATATTCCTACGTTATTAGTAGTAAAGAAGTGGCTCTCATATGTGGATTGAAGCGGCTCCCCATAAAAAATGACTATTCAGACACTTGATAGTCTTTCAAGCAACATATCTTTAAAGATTCTATAACTTGTGTTACAAAGAGAAGCATACGTGCCTATCAGTGTGCACGTGTGTGTGCACATGTATGTGTGTGTGTGTGTGGTCAAACAACATGGTCATAAACCTCTGGACCACACCACACGAAGGAAACACTAGAGAGGTACCAGACCCTGCTGTGGCTCCCACCTACCTCCTCCCTCCAGGGCTCCTCACGGGGGTGATCACCTGGGATTCAGTATGTACCATTCTCTCTTCTTTCTTTTCCCCCTTTAAATAATCCTGCCAAATACATATGTCTATGTTACAGGCTGAACTGCATCTCCTCAAAATTCAAATGTTGCGCCCCATCCCCAGGACCTCAGGGTGTGAGTGTTTAAAATCTGTAGCGAGATCATTACCTCAAAGTTAGGCTGGAAGGGTGGGGCCCTAGTCCTTAGGACTGGTGTCCTTATAAGAGCAGATACACACTCACACACACACACACACACACGTTTTTATGGTTGGGGTCATCTGTCAGGTGCATGGGATGGAAAAGAAAAGAGAGAGAAGTGAAAGGACAAGAGTGAACACATTTTCCATTGGGCATAAGCATTCTGTGGTGACATAACTGCTCGACTCACCACTGGTCAACCAGTGAACGTTTCAAAGCAGCCATTGAGATTTCTCTCCCTGCATGAATGACATAATGAATGTGATTTCTAGACCTTTGTTACTTGAGATACATGTGTTTGTTAATGAGCAAATGTGTTTTTAATTAAAGATTACATTAATTAGGGTGCCTGGGTGGCTCAGTCGGTTAAGCGACTGCCTTCGGCTCAGGTCATGATCTCAGGGTCCTGGGATCGAGGTCCGCACCGGGCTCCCTGCTCAGTGGGGAGTCTGCTTCTCCCTCTCCCTCTGCTTCTCTCCCCAGTCTCTCTCCTTCTCTCTCTCTCTCAAATAAATAAATGATATAAAATCTTAAAAAAACTACATTAATGAAAATGATATAATTATACATAAAGTTATATACGTATTTTTATATATTTATATTTTTAAGTTATATGTATTTAATAATAAAATAAGCATATATTTAATTAATAATCAAACAAGTATATATTTAATTTTTAATTGAAGACTGACTTCAATGGGGAATTTTCCTTCAGATGACATAAAGGTTATTAACTAGCCCATTGAACAATAACCAAGCAGTAAAATTACATTCTTTGGGAATTTTTTCCCGCTTGTCTGTGGAATAGAACATTCTGTAGGATTTACATTCTCCATCCTCACTATAGTATAGAATCTACAATCCTCACAGGGGGCCTGTCTGTCTCCCTGAATCATCAGCTTTGGCTCCTTTTGCTTGAGCCACAGGTTCTGTCTGGTCTTGCTGCCGGCCTCACTCCCACATCAATCCTTTGCCACTCACTCTGTCTTCCCTTCTTCTGGAAACTCCTGTCCTGCCTGGTGGCTTCAAGCCTCCAGGGTCACCCAGAGGAGCCTTTCCTGGTGTCCCACCAGAAGGAACAAGCTCCTTTCCACCCTGGGCAGACACCTCTCTATTTTCCTTAGAGCACCTGCAGTATCTAAATGATCTAGATAACTCTCTAGACTCTTTTGTTTCTTGTCTACTCCAAGTAGAACATAAGCCGTGTGATGGCAGGACCTCACGTGATTACTCCCTGCAGGGCATCCAGAGCCAACAATGTCACCAGGCACATAATGGGTGCTCAGGTAATCTCCCTGAATGAGTGGTGATGTCCTTGCACAAATCAGGGATCGTATGTCCTAAAATGGACCTCTCCTGTCTCATCAGCTTCCACAACCGTCCGCATGAGTGCTTGCTGACCTGCTGGTCTTTACACGTATATACCCAGTTTACTTTCTGTATTAAGGGCTCTGGCGTTAGCATTTGCATTTTGTGTCATTCTTAACATAAAACATTCCCTTATACGGTTTCATTTCATTCTCCAAAGTTTTGACATAGAATAGACTGTTGATTTTCACAAATGAAGAAGCTGCATCTCAGAAGCCTCCATGCACTGTTCAGCTCATCCAGCAGGTGCAAAACACAAAAGCAAGGACTAGAGTTGATCTTTCTGACGCCACGCGCAGGAATTATGCCACACCACTCCTGCGTTCAAGCAACATATACTAGGATTGTCTGGGTTGCTAAAATAAAAGTATTGATTTTTTAAAAAATGAGAGAAAATGGGAAAATAATGGCAGTCGAAAAAAATGCCACCTATCTGGAGAAACCCAATGCATTCTCATATTTCAGCAGCTATCTCTTCCTCCTCCTTTTGGTAGCTGTGATTGGGAGATTGATGATGTGAGAGAGAAGGATAGAGATGAGAAATTAGTGCAGAGAGTTTTCTGCTCAACCAGCACTGAAACATCACATGTGGGTGTCAGGCGGTGGCTCTACAAAGTAGGAGAGATCACGTCCCCAGTGCTGTCGGGGGCAGGCGCCAGCATCTCTGAAGGCAGACTAGGGTCTGCTCCAGATGGATGGCAGCACCATGCCTACTCCTTGGAGGGAAACTGGATCTACCCAAAAGGTAACACCTCATAGATTTAAGGACAAGTGTAATGTGGCCATCTTGTAACTGTATGGAAAGTACCCTGTGGGCCTGTGTGTGTGTGTGTGTGTGTGCATTCTACTTTTCCTGAGGATAAGGGTTATAACTTTTATAAAATTTATATGGGCTTATGACCAAATAAAAATTAGGATCCAGTATAATTTTGATTCTGCCATTTTGGGGGAATTATTATAATACAGCATGTAACTAAAAGACTAGTGTGTGCAAGGGAATGATCAAGATATCCGACACTTAGTGAAGAATAGCATCAAGATCACCCTCAGGGAATTTATAATCACGGAGGAAGGCATAAGAGAAAAAGTATCGAGTTGGTGGGTGGGGAAGGAAGCAAGCATATCAGGAGGGTGACATGGAACTGGGCCCTGAGCCATGAACAGGATTCAGATAAGTTGCAGTTAGGCAGAAGGACTTCATAGGCAGAAGCAAGGATGGAGGAAGGAAGGAGTTGTAAATGAAGACAAAACAAGGAAAAATCGGTGCAACTGCCAGAGATATGTTTAGAAAAGCAGGTGAGAGCCAGGACTATGGGCCTCATTCTTTGGGCTGCAAGGGGACACTGATGAATTTTGAGGAGCAGAGAAGCTTGGTGGGGTATGATTAAGGATGACGGTCAAGGTGAAGACGGGGCAACAGGAAGGGACAGAATTAGCTCCTTGTGGAATGCTAGACAAGTCACCTATGAAATAGCCAATGTAATTGAATTCACTTGTGAATCCCACAAACACCTTCTGATGCTTTTCTGTTTCTCATCAACAACATGCTCCTAAAATAGCTAAATGTTTGTTGCATATGCTTTCCCCAAATTCAGTTTCTCCAGTTTCAACATCATCATATCATCTAGCTATGAGAAACAATATGCCCTCTCTTGCAGCCGTCGGAGAGCCTTGTGTTTGTAAGTCTGCATCATTGCTGACCTCTAGTCCTTACCCTACTGCTGCTGTGGTCATTTTGGTTATTTGAAGCCTATTTCTGTCATATTCTTCAGAAGTATAATTCAAGAGAACAGTATTCTCTGAGTTCCTGCATATTGCTAACAGTTGTTCTGTGAACTTTATCTTGGGGATAGTTTGGCTGGATATAAAACTCCTTGGTTTACATTTTCTTTCCTGAATATTTAAAAAAAAACATGACTTCATCTTTCTCTAGTTTAAAATGATGCTATGACAAGTCTGGCAATAATCAGGTTTTCTCTTCATTTTGAGTTAGTTGGTCTTTTTGCATAAATTTCCAAAGGACTGTTTGTTTTGTTTTGTTTTAAGTTTCAGTCACTCTACTAGAGTATGTTTTGGTGTTGGTGATTCTGAGCCAATCATCTCAGGATTCAGTGCGCTTCATCAACACTTAGCTTCATTTTTTATCATTATTTTAGGAAAGAGCAATTGAATTAAGGTTTTCGTATTTGTGCTATTCCTTGATTTTATTTTGTTTCTGCTTTGGGGATTCCTTTTGTAGATATATTAAATCCTCTTTGTCTATCTGTTAAATGTGCTATGGCTCTTGAACTTTTATCTCTTTGTTTAATTCTTTTCTATTTAAAATCTTTTCTTCTTGTTTTTACCCTCCTCATTATCTGAAGACATTATCTGTTGTATTTGCTCTTTTGTTTCTTTCAGTTTAGTCACCTTTTCTGAAATCCTTTCCTCTTATCTTTCTAATTCTTTCCTGGTCCTATAAATCTTACTCCTGAATTTTTCTGGTTCTGATTTATGATATTTTTTATATCCTGTACTCTTTTCTTAATGTTTTTGTAAATTTTGCTTTGTAGGCATGCCTTCCTAGTGTGCTTTTATTGACAGTAGGGCATTTATTAAGTTCTTACTTTCTTCTTTTAAGAACGTTACATGAGACTGGTGCTCAATTGTTTCTGTTTATTTTATGTGAAAGATTTTTTCCTGAACTTTTATAAGGATTCAAGTGTCAGGACATCTTTTCGAATTTCATGGCTCTAGAGTTTCCTTTTCTGTGTATTCACGCAATTTCAAAACCTATGGTGGCTGGCTTTGCACACTCTCTGGACTCTCTTTCTGTGTCCTAATTTTGATCTGGATGTTTTTGGACTAAGGTCTCTATTGATGTGATACTCAATATGAGTTCTTTCCCCAACATTTTATTCTTAGTTTGAGGCTTTGTCCTGGAGGGGAGTTTGATCAGTTAATTTTGAGAAATCATTTGTAGCATTTTCTTGGGATTATTTTTTGGAGCTTCCTTACCTTTGCTTCCATTGCCTTTTCTAATTCCCTGTCAGGTAATTTCAACCTCTGTGTCATATCTGAATGCTTTATTTTATCTGAATGTGAATTGGCAAATAAAAATTGTATGTATTTAAGGTATATAACTTGTTGTTTTGGTATGCATTTACACTGTGAAATTATCACCATAATCAAGCTAATCAACACATCCATCACCTTACACAGTCACCTTTAGTGTGTGTGGTGAGAACACTTAAGACGCCTCCTAGCAAATCCGAAGTATGAAATTCAGTAATATTAATTATGGTCATCATGCTGTATGTTAGATCCCCAGAACTTACTCATCTTACAGCTGAAATTTTGTACCTTTTGATCAACTTCTCCTGTTCCTTATCCCTTCTCCACCAGCCCCTTGGTATACACTGTCTTACTCTCCCCTTCCATGAGTTTGGCTTTTTTAGATGCCACACATGAGTGAGATCATACAGCATTTGTCTTTCTGTGTCTGCCTTACTTCAATTAGTGTAATACCCTCCAGTCACGCTTCTGGGTGTATACCCAAAGGAAATGGAATCCAGATCTCCAAGAGATATCTGCATTGCCATATTTCTTGCAGCATTATTCACAACAGCCAAGATGGGAAACAACCTACATGTTTGCCAACAGTTGAATGGACAAAGAAAAGGTGGTGTAAACACACACATACACACACAGTGGAATGTTATTCAGCCTTAAAAGAGACTCTATCTCTCTTAATGTGCCTGTCTATCTAGATTTCTGGGACCTAAAATCTCTGATGGGTCCATAAAAAGTCCTTGACTTTTAATATGTCCAGCTTTTCTTATAAGGACTACCATGATAACTTCTTTTTCCTTAAGATTTTATTTTTAAGTAATCTCTATACCCAATGTGGGGCTCAAACTCACAACCCTGAGATCAAGAGTCACATGCTCTACCAACTAAGCAAGGCAGGCACCCCTATCTTGATAATTTCTAAGCTCTTACTACATTGGAACCAAAACCAGGCTATCAAATTTTTAGGACTCCTAGACCCAGACTGCTCTAGCCTCTTCAGACCTACTCAGGTATTATGGACACAGCTGCAACAGGAGTTTGAAAACTGCCCCCATTTCCAGCTCCAGTTCCCAGACTGGTTCTCCAAGGCTTCCAGGGTTGGAAATTTGGGGACCATGAGCTCCATCTGATGCCTCATGTCTTCCCTCTGCTTTCCCTACACAGCCACTAAACCATTCAGGTTTTCTGTCAATGCTTTCCCCATCTGCGTATACGTAGGGGTTTGAGTGGAAGAGTTGACAGTTTTGTTGTAGCTGTTGTCCATGTATATGAGGTTGGGTATTTTAGTTCTCTCATTTTATGGGAGACATGGGGAGAGTCTGCAGCTACTGTTTTCCAAGACTCCTCTGACTGCATGTACTTAGCAGGTGCCTTTGAAGACCAAAGACCTTCAAGGTTCAAAGGAATTGTCTGATTTCATGTCAGTTAGGAAGCCCTCTGAACATCCCTCCCACTCCTGTCCTCAGTCCTCCGCTGATCGTGCACCTCCTTGTTGCTGGCATTGTTGGACAGAGACAGCTCCCCTGCCCTGGTTCCTGTTCTATGTAAATGACTCCAGGTCAACTTATCCTGGTTTTAAGCAGTGGAGTTCCTTTCTGACATGACCCTAACTTTGATTGTTCATATTGTTCTAAGCTAGAGTAAATGCTCCCTAGAGATGAAAGATATAATGCTTGTCAAAAAGCCCGTGTCTGATTCATTGCCTGACCTTACAGTTCTTTGTGCAGTGCTGTGCACCCTATGGGTTCTCAATAAATATTAATTGAATCGAATTGAATTGAATTTACACTTTGCTCATTTCACCAATAGGTTAAGTGAAGATTAACAACTTCACAGCAGTCCTAGCAGACTAAATTAAAGAATATCAGTGTATAGCTGCAGTGCCTTGAATTGGTACAATAAAAGTGACTTATTGTGGAAAAATCTATAGTTGGGGGAACATTGTTCTTTGGCTTGCACCAATACTTGCTCACAGAAGCAGCTGTGAATATTTATACCACATTCCTCATTTTCCCTTAGTAGCAAGTGGTTGCAAAAAAAATTCCTTAAAGACTTAGCAAGTTCTCTACATTATTTCCTAATTCATTCTGACAAGAAAACAAGGTGACAACAGACACAGCGATCCCACAGATTCAAGCTGTAAGGTCATGTCACTTAACCAATCTGCTGAATGTGCTTGTAGGTCAGGGATTTCTGTGCAGAATGTGTGACTGTGGGTGGTTGGCTCCCTTTCTTTTTCTTACTTTGATTTATATCTTTCTACAAATGAAGCAAAGAATGAAATACAGACTATCTCTGACTTTTGCTCATCTACATTTTATAAGGATGGTTTTCAATCTGGGGCTTCAAGAACATCCCTATCCACCTGGAAATAAATTGATTTGGCTTATAAAAATATCACGCCCGGGAGAGTTACAAAAATGCAGCATGAAGAACATTTAAATTTTTTTTTTATTATTTCCTAATCTATCATTGTGAAATTTCCTACAGTTGATTTCTTCTTATGTTTTTGAGAATTAGGCCTCTTCCTCATTGAACCCCCAAACGTTGCTTAACTGGGTTGCCCTTTACCTTCATTAGCTGATCAGTAACAACTGGAAAAAATGCATTATGTCTCAGTTTTGTAGGTTTGTGATACATAGTAATATATTAAAGTCCCTGAAAAGTTTGGCCTTAATGAAAGGGTGAAATTATTTCCCCAAAGGTTGAATAGAGAATGCTTTCTCGTGAAAAATATATTGCTATTTTCTGAAACTGTGATCTGATGTGGAAAACGTTTTTGAGCTCCAAAAGACCCCTTCTCCCATAAAGTCACTCATTTTTTTATGGAACACTAAGCGCTAATTCAACTGCTCTCTGATGTCAACTGTGAATTAATAGCTCAAAAATTTTGAGATCAGGTGAATTTTCCATGGCCAAATCCTTTTATCTCTTTACACTCAAATCCGGTGTCTCCTACACTATTCCCCATAGGAGAGCCTTCTTGAAGATCTGCTCTGACATTCTTGGCTCTTCCTATCACCTCCAAGCATCTCTGAACAGGAGGCTTTGATTTTTTAATAGCACATCTTTTAAGATTTTTTTTTTAATTTATTGGACAGCGAGAGACACAGCAAGAGAGGGAACACAAGCAGGGGGAGTGGGAGAGGGAGAAGCAGGCTTCCCGCAGAGCAAGGAGCCCGATGCGGGGCTCGATCCCAGGACCCTGGGATCATGACTTGAGCCGAAGGCAGATGCTTAACAACTGAGCCACCCAGGCGCCCCAATAACACATCTTTTAAAATAAAATGTTGCTGAAATCACAAAGGAATGTCTTCACACTGGAGACTTTGCATTTTGCTTCCCTACTGTGGCACAGGAGAGGAAAGGATGCTTAGCCATTAAAATAGTTAGTGATTTAGTCCCTTAGAAGGTGGGATTTGGATTTGGCCACTTAGGACATTTTTGGAAATGAAATGGATTCTTGTCAAATTCTCCATAGTTTTCCTGATAAGTGAAGTCAATTGGAGAGTATCGTGCAATAGGAGGATCCTAAGAATGATGTCCTGATGGAGACATACATATGGATGTGGATGATTTATTTCAGAAACAGAGCAGAGCATGAGTTTTTATGTTGGATTTCCTTCTTAGAAGCCTTAGGGGAATATATAATAATATGCAAAATACACATGATCGTAAAAATTATGTTTTAATATTAAATTATGATGGAGTTGTAGTTGGGAATTTGTATGGGTGTTTCTCCAGATACTTTGTTGTTAATTCTCAGACTGGAAGGGTTTACCAAGGTTCAAACACACGCGCATTGTACAATATGGCTTTCATTCTTCAATGTCTTCGTGTTAAACAGGAGGCATGAGGAAATGATCTTGTTTCTGGATCTTTCTTGAGCTCCCCTTGAGGGTATGTGCTGATAGCTTAGTTCTGACAATTCAGCATTACTTCGGGCTTTGATTTTAGATGGGAGACTGATAATTCTGTCCATAATTCTTGGGTTCCCAGGCCATGGCAACATGGCATTTTACCTGCTATTTAAGAGATTTCTGAGTATTAAGAGGCTTTCTTCTCTTTGAGTTGGCATTTCACTGAATCCAACAGAGTTTTTCTACTTACTGAGTTACTGAGTTTTTTTACCTCTGTGCTGGATAAAGGAAGTGATCTTGCTCCCAAGAAAGCTTCTGTCCAGGGGGGAAAACCATCAGAATAGATATAAACACTTTTTTCTATAGTCCTAGAATATGGCCACCTTGCTCAGTCAGGAAAGACCCTGCAGAGGAGGAGATAGTTCATCGAAATGTTGGCAAATGAAGGCAGGATCCAGACAAGGAGGGCCAGTGAGTATTCCAAGTGCAAGGAAAATTCTATTCAAAGACACGGAGTTAAAAGAGAGCAAGGGTCCTCTTAGAGGAGCTGCAAGTCCTAGTCCTGGGGGGTCCCTGCGCCAGAGTGGTGGGCTCATGCAGGAAGGGATGAGGGTGGGGCTGAAGAGGCCTGTGGGCACTCACACACCAAATTCGGGCTTGGTTTTTAGAGACTAGTCCCAGATCACTGACTTTCAAAGAGAGTAGAAAGTAAACAGTAAACTGTAGGAAAGAAAAATTAAAAGGAGACAATACAATTAAATTGAGAGGAAATTACAAAAAGAGAGAGAGAGAAAGATCACCAATATCCTAGGAGATCCATCATCTAAATTAAGTGAGAATAGTATTTGCCCAGGACAATATTTGTAGTGGTCTCCTAAGCAGACCAAAAATGGAAAGTAGCAGTTTTCACAACACCTGTGAGCATCTCTGTGTCCCCTACTGCATCCCCCGTCCCCGGACTCAGAGTCTGAGATGGAAGCAGAGTCCTACACTTGACTTGACGCCTGGGAGTGGAACGTTCACCAGTCTCCCAAAAATCCAACCTTCTTTTCCCCGTTGATGTTCAGAAGCCCTAGCCTGGATATGAAGCAAAAGATCGGGGAGATCAAATATGCCTTGGTTACTTCACTTCAAGTGTAACATGGGGGAGCTCCCATTACCCACCTCTGCAGGTAAGTCTGGGGGCCAAGGGACCAGTTCATGCAAAGCCTCAAGAACAAGGCATGGAACAGCATGTGTTCCGTGGATGTTGGTCATTGTCCTCGGCCACAACGTCATCATCACAGACAAGTGTCAGAAAAAGCATGTGCTGTTACATAAATTAATATTTTGTCTTCAAAAGATAATCACCCGAAACATGGTACATTTTCCATTTGTTCCATCATGCTGTGGGCATTCGTGGTATTTGCCCTTTAGAGCTGACCTCTCTATTATAATTAACTCCAGGAGAAGTTTCTTAAGAGTGGGAGGAGGGAAATGAAGACAAGATAGAGAAAGGAGCCAGGTCGCCCATGATTGAAGGCAACATTTTTCATGTCAAGAATGAAGATGGTCGAGGCAGTTCAATCCTCAGCCTTAGGAGGTTTATTAAATCATCAATGGGTTTGTAACAGCTTCACAATTTCCAGTAACCATCTATGGAAAATCACCGGGCAGATCCATGCTATGTTATTGTCTGACCAGAGGGAAGTAACGTCCATGCATGCACGCGGGCACGTCAGGAACAAGCGGTCACTCTTAGAGAAAACGTCTTCTAAGTGACGTGATGAGCATGTCAAAGATTTTGTGCTTGTTTCTACAGTGGCTGTCAGAAGAACAAGGGAGGCATAAGTCTCTACTCCTTCCTGATACAATCGATGGATTACTGAGCATATTGACAAGTTGTAACATGAATGATGCATTTTGGATTTCCTGGCTTGGGTCCTTTTAGAAAAATTAAAAGCAGAAAACTTCAGACCATGTTATTTTGTAAAGAGCCTGTGAGACAAAGTCTGTAGTTAATATGAAAACATGTGCATTCAGTTTAGTAGCGTGTTTATTGAATCCACAATCTCTTTGTTGTTTGTTTTCTAGTAAGGACACAGGAAATGTGGTGTCCCAGTGAGAACTGTTGAAAACAGGACATCCCATGTGTTTTTTTGATAAATGGATCTTACTGCCTGGGTCCAGAGTCAGGGGCATGAACAGGACTGCTGTCCCTGCCCCACGGGCTACCCCTGTCTCATGGTTGTTCGGTGTCTGTCGTTGGAGGACAGCCCTGTCTCCAGATGCTTCTGACTTGGGGGGACCAAAATGCTGTGGGTTCCTTTCTGTGGACTTGAAAACCAACAGAATTAATAAAGACATCTGTGCTCGCTCTTGGGGTCCACCAATACTTACCTGACAGCCTGCTCTGCGTCAGACACTTATTTCCTGACCAATAAATAATTACAGACAAGACACAAGATAGGCAGAATTTTATAGTGAGTTATGCATTTTAAATTACTCCACTCCACATAACGTATAAGGGCATGGAGCGTGTTTCCAAGCCTGATTGTACCCCATGCGTGTATATAGCAAATACATGGTGAGCACACTTGCACGCAGGCTGTTGGGAGTGAACACAGACGACTTTTCGATCAAATCGTTAATTAGGCTCAACCGGTTATTCCTGGCACAGATAACCATTTACATACTATTGAGAAATCAAAATCTGTAGCATATTTTATAAAGCACTGTTTAAATAGTTAGAGATCTGAGTGGAGGGCCCTGGTCCTATCATCCATCATGAACTAAAACTTTAAAAATTTGGTGACGTTGGGCACAGTTTCAATGGAAGGAGTTATGGGACCTTAATGGTGAGAAGTTTTGTCTCTTAAACTTATCAGGCTTTGAAATTTGGTTCAAGGTCTCGGGAACTTCTCTGGGTCCACCAACCGCACGTTAGCCCTTCATTAAACCTCAGAAAATGCCTTTTGATGGGAAACTATTCAATTTACAATCTGAAAGATAAATCCCACCCTTATAAGAGTGTTTCCTCAAAATCCTCAGAGACATTTTCCCAAGGAAAACGTAAGTTGCCAGTATTCTCCTTCTCTTCTCAAAATTGTAGATAATACATACCAATGTTTTCCTCACAATTTAGGCCAGCTTTATTCTTCATAATGACAATCCTTCACATCAAATATCCTCCAAAAATGTAGGAAAGATTTAGGAAAATCTTTCCTGTTATTTATCATCAGCATTTCATACTTATTAATTGAGTCTATGGCTAAGAAATATTTAAAATTACTCACAGCATTTATTGGTCAAATAATCAGTTTTGGTTATTTTAGAGAGGAGGTGTTTAAATTTTTTTTTTTTTTAAGATTTTTATTTATTTATTTGAGAGAGAGAATGAGAGAGAGCATATGAGAGGGGGGAGGGTCAGAGGGAGAAGCAGACTCCCTGCCGAGCAGGGAGCCCGATGCGGGACTCGATCCCGGGACTCCAGGATCATGACCTGAGCCGAAGGCAGTCGCTTAACCAACTGAGCCACCCAGGCGCCCGAGAGGAGGTGTTTAGAAGCCAGACTATTAAAGAGGCCAAGCTCCCAGAATTTTAATTAACATTTAACTTAAATACCTCTTAGTTTTTAGTGTTCCTTCACTTTACGATTCAGAGGTTGACTGTGTAGATTTCTGGAAAAGCAATTTCCCATGCCCAGATTATGTGGCAAAGCTGTCCCTCTGTCGTACTCTAGTTTATATATGATGTCCACAAAAAGCCGCAGACGCATGCTTTCTGGCCACATCTATGGACACTGGGACCCCTTTCCGTAAACACACAGCGGATACACGGTCCCCACCCAGGCCTCTCTGGGAGTGGCGGCCGTGTGGCCAGATCCCGTGTCCTGACCCCTCCCGGGGCCGTCAAAGAAAGCAGGACTGGACTGCTCAGTCCCTTCTGAGAACTGGGACTTTAAACCACGTATCAAGATGCTTGGAAGCACTTGAGCCAAAGGTGCCACTGACGCGGGCCGGCCGGCTGTGTGTGCCCCCGCGTGTGCCCGCGAGCAGCACTGGGAAGCCCGCGGCGGAGACCACAGCGGCAGCTCCTCAGGCCCTGGCCGGGCCCTCCCCTGCCCCCTGCCCACAGAGTGTCCCTCCTGGGAGCCTGTCACCCGGCTTCCCCATCCACGTGGCGTTTGTGATCATTGAGCTATTACTTTATCCCTGGAAATGAGGGAAACCCTAAGAAGTAGCATCCTTCTGCATGTTGATGACATGGCCTTGTGTTTCTTTCTCAAGGGATGGCCCAGGCGGCATGTCGGTGTGTCTGGTGCTGGTGGGTTGTGGGAACCGGGCTTGTCGGCGCTAGACGGATGGTTGGGGATGGGGGCAGGCGGCTTCCCTGAGCAGTGCCAATCGCTCATTCATCTGTGGGTGCGTTTCACTTTGCTCACCCCCATGGCTCTATGCATAGGAACTTATCAACCCCGAAATTCCACAAAGGCCACATTTTGTAAAGTGACAACCAGTTGGCGATGTTTGTCCTGCTCAGAGACAGTGGTCTCTTTTTCAGGAGGAGCACTCACTGCTGTTGGAGGTGGCAGGCACGCTGCCTCTGGGGACAACGGGTGCTGCGCCTTTTGCTTCCTACCTCAGCATTCAGGACATGGTTTGACTCAAGAATTTTACAGTATTCAATAAAAGGACATATTTTCAAATTTAGCATAGGAACTGTGTCCCACGATGTTCATTGTGAAATCATTCATTTCAGTAAAACACGGAAAATCTATCCGACAAAAGATGGGATAGTGAAAAGTGATGAATCTATATTATGTAATTTCATTGGTTATTTGGAAGAATTTCAAACTGCGTGGGGTAATGATCCCAATATAGTATTATTAGGAAAAGATACAAGGCTTCATGAACAAGAGCCTTATTCATAATATTTTTAATAGGAGGGAAACTGTCCAGAAGGATAACACTAGTTATTTCTGGGTTGTGGTGATATAGGGCCAATTTATTTTCATACTCTCCCCCTAACACACACATACACAACATATGCATAGATATATTTATTTCAGGTTTTGCAAAATGAGCATGCATTTATAAACATGTATTTAACAAAAAAGTTTTTTCTCCTGTCTGGTGAAGTTCTCCATGGCCATGAATATCATCGGGAACTCCATGTTCAACCTGATGTTTATTCAAACCCTAGAATCCACCCAGAGAGTTTTTCTCATGGAAAGTTGTGGCTTCATTTAGGGGCTCTCCCTTAAGCCACTGTGTCCACAAAGGTGGCTTCACCCTTTATCTGGGTGGAGATGTGAGTCTGGCTCACCCTTAGTGAGCCCAGTGAGTGACTTACTGCTCCTTAGAAACACTTGTTCTAGCAACTTTGATTGGACCATTTGCGGACCCCCTTCTCTCAGAACCCGAGAGAGACTTTGAGTCTCCGAGGGTAGTAATGGGGGTCCACGCTCAATGCTCCTTTCTCTGGATCCTCCAAGTTCATCCTAAATAAGCTTCACATCCCAATTCTGATGGCCAGGAAGTCAAATGCTTGATTCTAGCTTCTTTGAAGAAATATTTCTTCACCAAATCATTAGAGTTGTTCATGTTTTATGAAGTGTTGATTTAGGACATGATTTTATAAAAATCACCTTAGCTTTTTCGTCACCACAATTTTGAAAACATTGCATTTTATTTTGTAATGTCCTTTCAACCCCAGAGCAGTGACCGTCCTTAGGGGCAGAATTTCTACAGAGGAAATTCTTTCCTTTGTAGATAATGAAGTTGCATGGGCACCTTCCTTGTTACTCTTCCCTGAAAAACCAAACCAAACAAAGCACATACCTTGGAAATGCTTCAAAAAATGGACTTCAGCCAAGAAAGTGGAGTTATCTGTGAATCGGTATATTTGTACCATTCAGGCATGTTTCCTGTTGTTGACAATCGGTAATGACCATAAATAATTTATTAGAACATTAGGTGATCATCTATACATGAACTGAATGTATATATTCTCTAACAATCATTCCTTATTTATATCTATTAGCTGACATTTGAGTTGTAGCCAGTTTAAAGGAATATCCTTTGTAGAAATAACAGAATGATATTTATAAGAGTAATTTTTAAAATTAAGATATATTTGCAGAGAAAGACATGTATCATATGATCTCACTGATATGAGGAATTCTTAATCGCAGGAAACAAACTGAGGGTTGCTGGAGTGGGGAGTGGGGTGGGAGGGATGGGGTGACTGGGTGATAGACACTGGGGAGGGTATGTGCTCTGGTAAGTGCTGTGAACTGTGCAAGACTGTTGAATCTCAGATCTGTACCTCTGAAACAAATAATGCAATATATGTTAAGAAAAAAACAAAAAGAAGAAGAAGAAGGTAGCAGGAGGCGAAGAATGAAGCAGGGGAAATTGGAGGGCTAGACGAACCATGAGAGCCGATGGACTCTGAAAAACAAACTGAGGGTTCTAGAGGGGAGGGGGGTGGGAGATGGGTTAGCCTGGTGGTGGGTATTGAGGAGGGCACATTCTGCATGGAGCACTGGGTGTTATGCACAAACAATGAATCATGGAACACTACATCTAAAACTAATGATGTAATGTATGGGGATTATCATAAGAATAAAAAAATTAAGATATATTTGGATCAATAACTAAGAAAAAATTTCTGTCATTCTTCTGTATGCTGAAAACTTTTGGTACATTACAATATAATTTTTCTTCTACCTAGCCCCTAATAACTACTGTTGCCAGAAGCAATGTGTTAAGCCCCCTTTCCATCCATTTTTAAGAAATATTTCTCTGTAATGATTGGGCCCCTGCATAATGATTATCCGTCACAAACGTTCCCCTTGTTGGTCTCACAAGCATCCTTGGGAGACTGGTGAGTTCAGAAGTAAGATTATCAATTACGGTCATGATTTTTAAACTTGTGATCTATTTCCCTAACAGAACATAAACTGCCAAATACTACTTGTTACTTGCAGTTGCTTCTTTCCTTAAAACAAGCTCCCAAATATTCTCTTTTTTCCTGGTCTTATGTATGGGAACACACACTCTCAGAATAATGGGACTTTGTTGTCACAGAAAACAGTTAGCCATGCAGTTTTCATTTCTTAGGTTTAAAAAAAAAACATAGAAATGTAAGGAAAAATTGAATCAACATCCTGGTAATGCGCTGGTTGATTATTATAAGTCAGAAGCTTCTAAGACTTGTGCATTCATTCCTTCTGGAAGTTGAGAGAATATGGTTCCGAAGAAGGTGCATAGATCTTGCGGACAGAATTCTTGTTTTGCCTGAAGTCTTAAATTGTGAATCGCATTGCCATGTAATGCCTTTTACGGCATGAGCGTCCTTTGGAAATATCACAGAAATTATGGGAGGCTGGGATTTCCCGCTAAATTGCAATCGTAACCCTGCCAGGATCTTTGAGGCCCTTGTCCCATTTTATGAAGTAGCCACTTAAATGTACAGCAGGCTAATGACGAACTTTTAGGCTAACTATTCACATTCAGAAGATGAAGTTTAAAATATTGGGAAACGATTCAATGTAACTGTTTTCAAGAACTATGGTATGTGTCCAAGGCGTGTCTGGAAGCTGTTTGCGGGACGTGGGCTCGCGTGGAGCCATATTTAACTGCTGAGAATCATCCGTGCCAGGGGAGAGCCCCCCCGGCCCCCCGGCCCCTGCCAGGTGCCTGCAGAAGCCCTAACGGAAACAGGAGGAGAAATCAGGCCAGAAACTAGTGTTTGTGCAGATAGCACGTGGGGTGGAGTGGGGGAGGAGGTGCAGGTACATGGGGGGTGGGCCTAGCTGATCTGAGCCGCTAATCAAGCCCTCAGACTTCAGCCCTGAGGGGACAGGGGCTCTCTGCGGTCAGATAGGACTTTTAACAGGGAGCCCGACATTTAGGTTTTCCCTATAAAAATGAAAATCACTGGCTTTATTTTGTAAAATATGGGAGCTGGCTACACAGAGCCTGTGTCCAGGTCTTACCTGAAGCCTGGCCTCTGCTGTGTGGTGTCTCAACAATACGTCTGTATAAAAGCCCTAACAAGGAAAATAATAGTTTAATTTTGAAGTACAAATATAGTGACAATTGATCCTATTTGGAAAAAATTACGTCTGAACTCTCTTGTGTCTCTTGCAAAGACACAGGCTCAGTCTTTACAGGAAGCATAAACCATGTGAAGGAAGGTTAACGCGTCAGAATGACAGTGACAGATGGGTTCCTCCCACAGGTATTCAGTGGGTGCCTGCAGGAAATGTAAGGGTGAGGTGAGGGGCACGACGGGAGTGTGAACCAAGATGCACGCTTTCCCGGAGTTTGTGATCCGCCTGTGTGTGCGCACACATACAAACACACATGCACACACATATGCACACATGCACGCAAGCACACATGTGTGCATGCACACACGCACACACACATGTGCACATGCAAACACACACACAAACACCAGCACACGTGCACACACACAAATGAGCACACATGCATGCATACGTGCACATGTGCACACATGCACACACGAGCACATGCGCACACATACATGCACGTGCACGAGCACACGTGAACACACATACACACTCACGTGCACACAGTATTTACATTTCCAGTGGGAAGCGGTGTATCAGTTTGTGCCAGGAACACTGATCAGCAGTCTAGAGAGTGGCGTTGGTCTGATATCGAACGTGGGGTAGAGGTGTGGCCGAGGAAGGAGCTAGATGTGGGCAGGGTCAAAGATTAGCTGGGAACTACCAAGGCGGATGAACCATTCCCCAGCTCTAGAAACAGCAACACCCACCCGCTAATATTGGTTGTGCACACGGGTGTGCAGGGGTAGCAGGCCCTGGGGCCAGCACTCTATATGATCTTCCTACTTCTTCCTGACAATCAGCCTCGGAGCTAGTTTCTATGACTGTTTCTCCTGGCACAGATGCAGAAGCAGGGGATCAGAGAGGTCCAGGGACAGAGACGGCACAGCACTGTGACCGCAGGGCCATCCCACCTCAGAGGTGGAGCTCTGCAAAGGAGAGATCGAGTTGGGGGTGAAGCTCGAAGCTCTTTTCCTGATGGCCTCGAGACGGGTCTGGCAGGGGCGGAGAGTTTGCATGGAAGATCTGTAGGACATAAAGAGGTCCGAGCAAAATAGAACAGCGTTCCCCACTTTTTCCCTTCTGGAGATCAATCTGTATGTCTCCAGATGGTCCTCAACCAAATCCTTCCCTTCTAGTCCTCTCAGCACCCGCCCCCCACCCCCCCCAGGCATCTATCCCTTCACTGGCTTTTCACGGAAGGGCTGTTCTTACAGAAGGAAGCCTCCCACAAGATATTGATCACGTTAAGGTGTTAATGATGGACGCTGACTTAACATGT
The DNA here is from genome assembly GCF_002201575.2 of Neomonachus schauinslandi. Taxonomy (NCBI): domain Eukaryota; kingdom Metazoa; phylum Chordata; class Mammalia; order Carnivora; family Phocidae; genus Neomonachus; species Neomonachus schauinslandi. The sequence goes on from NC_058407.1 coordinate 134,757,754, forward strand.
TAGTCTCTGGGATACTTGGATTCCACAGAAGGTGCTGGTGCATCTCGGCGCTGTGTCAGTCACATGGGTGAGGGGCTTCCCCTGGGGGGATAAGGACCGGGCTGCCTCGGGCCTCACCTGCAGCAGTCCTGGGTAGAATTCCGTTTTTAGTCTTTGTTCCTGCTTCACCAGAAAGAAGATGGATTTACCTATGTAATTCTAGGCAAATTGGTTTATGTCTCTGATACTTGTCTTCCTGTGCACCACGAGGGGGATTCTGAGCATCTTCTCATCTGATTTCCTCTGGCTCTTACTCACTTCAGTGTTTTAGGTAGGACTGAACGGTGCGGCCAGAACTTCCCTGGATCAAATTGTTACTGGAAGTTTAGAATTTACCATACAGAATTCTGTGAAGGAAGGTTAAAATAACTAGCATAATAAATATATGTAAGTCTTTTAGAGTTACATATATTTATAAATGTAATATATAGTTATATATATATATAACTATATAAATAAAGACTTACATATATTTATTATGCTAATTATTTTAACTTGTTAAAATAATAGACTCATGTTAACTAGGGGAGAAACAAAAGATTATTAAAATCTTTTATAATCAGCAATTATAATCAGCGATTTTTGTCATTGTTCTACTTTTGTGATGTAACCAAGTTTACCTGCCTGGTTTATATCTGGTCAATACTTTCTCCGTAGTGTCTCAAACACACACACATGCACACAGATATAGGTTATATTATAGCTTATTTTGCAAAAATGTGGGCACTCACATTAATTCACACTTGCTTTTCTCACTGAAGTATAATATGCATCCATCCATCCATCCGTCCATCCATCCATCCATCCATCCATCCGTCTCCCTCCAGGTCAATAATAGATAACTCAGTTTAGAAATATCTGTCTAACATTCTCCAGGTATAGAAGTTTCAATTTACTTTACCATTTCCACATTGACAGATATTTCTGCCTTGGATTTGTTCTGCTTGCCATTACGGGTAATAGTAGATTATGCATACATATATTCTTGTACCTGCAGGTTTTTTTTCCTTTTTTTTTTTTTCCAAAAGAGCTTACCAAAATCAAGGCATCGGTGCACTTTTAATTTAGTAATTATCTCAAGATTACTTTCCTAAAAGTTTGTAGTGATTCTTACCCTCACCGTGTCAAGTACGAGAGTACCATTTTGACCACAGTCTCCCCTTTACTGATGTTATGACTTTTAAGAAACTTCTATGACCTTCTTCAGTGAACAACCACATTGAATTATTAACTTTACTTTTAATTCATTTGGTAAGTAGTGAGTTATCACCGTACCCCTCCTGTACTTATAAGTCATTTATTTTTTCTCTTCTGGAAATTGTTAATATCATATCTTTCCTGTTGTGTTATTTGCTCATATTTATTAGCTTGTAGAAGACCGTGTTTAATCCTCTGTCCATTGTATGGATTCCAAGTATTTTTTCCAGTGTGTTTCATTTTCTTTAATCATTTTTTGTGAGACAAATATCTTTATATTCTTTGATGGCTTTTGAATGTCTTACCTCATTCACAAAGTAATCTTGGAACTTTGGCCCCCAGCAACCACAGGGGTCTCTGTGAGTAGATCGAATAGGTAAGTTTGTGTTGTCTAATATTTATTCCCACTGTTTCACATCATGCATTTTTATAATTATTTTGTGGATATTCACAGAAATAAAGAGGTTATCTGAAGGGTTCAGGTTCAGCACCAATCCTCCCTCTCCTCAGTTTTGCTAAATTAATTTATCTCCTCTCCCTTCCTTCCATCTTCTCTTCTTTCCCTCTTAAATTCCAGGGTCTCTCTTTCAACATAGTCTTGTATCCAAATATCTTTGCCTAACTTATTACAATTATTACTCTTGTTACAAATCCCAAATCCCACTCAGCGATTTAACTACACAACTGAGTACGTTGGTTATAATCTCACCAGCTTCCCTCCCTCACATGAGGTTTACCTGGATGTCCCCGTCCCCCTGGGCACCTCCTCCCCCAGACATCAGCAGATCTGCACCTGCCTTAATGAGCTCCAGTGAGGAATTTTGCAGCCACGCACTCTCTTGGTCAAGCATCTTTGGGCAGACCAAAACCAGGACAACTCTACATGAGCGAACCTGTAGGTGATTAACCTGCTGGCTTCTTGAGTAACCATATAAAACAGAGATGTAGAGTCTCTGACCGATTTATGAACTTTAGATCTGTGTGGAATCTTAAGGTTTTCTCTCATTTAGTTTGCCCGCTTCGGTTGCTATATTATTCTAGAAAGGAAGATGAGAGAGCCAGGTTTAAAGTTAAGTAAGCATACTGCCATTTGTGCTTGATTCCCACGTGAAATAGGAGAACTTGTGCAAATAGAGAGGGATGGTGAGGTCTATACAGAACCTCAGCACTTCGTGGCTAGGGGGCCATCATGGCTTGAGGCTTCTTTTGAGCAGAAATAAAATGGAAAATACAAATACACATTTGGAGTGCCAGGCTCCGCACTGGACACATATTGATCATATGGAGCCATTTAATCCTCGAAACAATCCTACAAGGGGTGGCTGCTTTTGTGATATATTATCAATGAGAAATTGTTTTCCTCAAGTGAATCAGAGGATTGGAATCCAAACCACCTGTCTCCTGGGTAAGCTTTGCTACCTTGGCTGACTGGTGCACTGTCTAGCTTATTGAAAATACTGGGAGGTGCATTGTTGTTTTACTCCATTCAGTGCATGATTCCACAACCAATCATTCTGTTTTGCAATGTAGAGTTGGGTTTCTAAACAGATCCTCTAGTTCAATTTATTATCTTACATGTTGGAGGTGACTTGATGATTTTACAAATGCAGCATTTGAATTAACACGTTTTCACACAATCCGATACATTCAAGTGATCCTTGCTAAAAAGAACTCCTGGGTACTGAGTACTTACCTGCACTAAGGGACTGTGTTAGGTGTTTCACATACATTATTTGTAGCCCTCAGACGGCATTACAAGGAGGTTATCATTGTCCTTGTGGAGAGCACCCTGGAACCCCGAAGATCTGTTAAAACAGTGATTTTCCAGGTACCTTGTTGTCCTAGAATGGGGCCATGTGCAAGGCTTTTGAGGTTATCCTACAGGAAGGGAAACGCTCTACCAGAAGGAGCCCTCCTGAGACGAACGTGTCCAGGGGTTTCTCTGAGGGCATTTGTGAAAACACACAGGAGAAAGGACAACGAAGAAAAAAAAAATAAAAGGAAAGAAAACACAAGGGCGGAAGAGCACCATTCTGCATTTCACATGCAGGCCCGGCAAGGAAAGGTGACAACAGTGAAGGATGGAAGCATGTCTGGGGGCTGCCGATGGGACCAGCCGCGGGGGCAGAGACAGGCTCCCCGGCCGCACAGCCCTCCAGCCGCGTGTCCCGCATGTGTGTGCAGTAATGAACATCACAGGGACACGCCCGCCACCCCCGCTCCCCCTCCTCCCTGACGACACCATTAGCAAATGGATCACGCGCACCTCTGTAGCATTTTGTCAGGATAATGATAAGCCTTTTAAAAATTATTCACTGCGACTCCAGGTCAGCCACGTGGACTGCCACACATTGCATGGAGGAGGAAAAATGTCCTTGTGTCTTCCTCTTTGTATGGAGATGGATCGGGTGAGCCAGCCCTGCTTTCTGCCAGAGGCAGGTTCCTGGCCGGCGGAACTGCGGCTAAGGTGGTAACAAATTCCATTTTATTGACAGCTTCGACACACCCTCTGCGGTTCCTTTGATTATATATAATGTGGCCCCGTTCCACATCAACCTCACTTCATGGATTTTTTTTGCGGGGGGTGGGGGTGCTGTGAGCTGGCAGGAATCGCCTGGGTCTTTCATTAAATGATGGTTTTCAAAATGACCCATAGCAATAATGACGTTGTTCGTGATCTGTCTCTGGAAAAAATGCCATGGAGACATTCAAGAAGATTTGAGGCAACTATTTAGGTCACGTGTCCATCTAAAACTAGCCGGCAGGGTTTTGGTGTGTGGGATTTTCAGAATACCGCTTTGCCACTCTTGTAAGCTCAGAATGGAGCTGCAGACGTGTGTTTCTGCACGGTGAAATGAGCGGGGTGAGGAAGATGGGTCCGTCTGCAACGTTCTACCTTATCCACCCAACTCTGAGCCCACGCGTCAGTCACCACCTGTGCTTCCTGCGACCTGGGAACCAGAACTATTCTGCAGAGCGGCAGATCGTGTGGAGAACGGAAGTTACTAATGGTTACAAACGACCTACGTAATAGATACTGTGTAACCGAGTGTATGACCCGCACACTGGGGTCATTTCCCGATGGTTTCCCATGACTAACAGGTGCACGCCGGTGTTCCCACCAAGGCTGTCAAGGTCTGGAGCTGGTACCCAGCCAGGACTGTCCATGACCGCCTGGGATGCAGCTTGTCCCACAAACTTCCTTTGCCGGTTTCTTGCCAAGCGCTGTTGAGCCTGTGTATGGCCCCTCGTAGGAGGAGCGAGAGGGTGGGACCACAGCCCCCTGGGAACGTGAGAGGGACCCTGAACAGCTTCCCAGGGACAGGGGATGAAGGGGCACACAGAGTGGACAGAGAGGGGAATGAGGTCTGATGGGTGGAGGTTAGGCAGAGGATGTGGGAACTGACCCTAGCCGGCTTTCTCTTGTCATCCCTCTCTGTGTCCCCTGATCCAGGAAATCTCCCGGGCTTTCCCTTGTAGGCCCCTGCATGCTCGTGGGGCACACACACCGGAGGCTGTTACCCCAGCCTGCCCCCTCAGATGCACCTGCTTCTGCAGCCTCTCTCTAGGTACCCTCCTCAGTCCTACACGCCCCTGCCTTCAGAATGTGTCCCTGGGAATGTAAACCCACCCATCTCACTTCCTGACCTGACACCTTCCATGGCTCCCCTTCCTTGTGTCTTAAAAATAAATCCTTGTCTGCTAGTCAGTCCTCATCGTGGGCATAAATGATACCCTTGTGAGTGTGAGTGTGAGTGTGAGTGTGAGTGTGTGTGTGTGTGTGTGCACCTTCCACTGTGTCCTGTGACCCTTAACTACCCTTGATGGGTGTGTCTGTCTGTCTGGAATTTTGCATTCCTCACTGAGGGAACTATGTGGAGTGTGGAGTGTTACCAGGAAGGGTCAGGAAACCTCAGACCACCGCACAGCATGACAGAATAGAGGGCAGGCAGAGGGAGATGGTTTAAGAGGGGGCGGGTGTGGAGGCTGAGGTTTCCCTTGACTGTGGTTCCCTGTGGCCGCCCACCCCGGGGGATCACCCTCCTCCTGGGGGTGGAGTGGGTGGGATCTCAGCACAGAGCAGTAGAGATGCTCAGTCAGGCTCAGGAGGAAGGTGCAGGAAAAGCACACGATACTCTCCATTCTGTTCTTAAATGAGGTCTTTCCTCTCTATGATCCCTAACCTTAAATGGGCTTTCCTGGAGCAGAATGACTAGGAGATTAGCAGTGTCTCCTCTGGGTCTTTGATAACTCGGATGCTTTTCGGCAGAACCCTCTGGAAAGGATTAGGATCTGCGTGCCTCTTCTGTGTGGTCCCTAATTTCACGCTGCCTGGGCTTTGGCTGGATGCCTTCGTTCTCCTGTACACTAATTGCTTAGCTCTTAGTAATTGATAGCTTACGAAGGTGCCGAGTAAATAAATTGGTTACTGTTCACGAAAGGATGCAGTCCTCACACATAGGGCAGCATGAAGTGGGGCTTCTGCTTCCCATTTGCACCATACCTCGACTTATGCTTCTTGCCAGCCTCTCTGTTGCTGCCATGCGGATTTTTTCGCGTGCACCCAGTGCCATCTGCATGGCCGGATTGACAACCCCATGCCTGGTCACATTTCTGCATGGAGGCATCTTGCTTTCTGGAGCTTTATTTTTTACGCCTTTTCTTCATCAAAAGCCCACTCTTCGCATGGAAACCAATCCTAACAGGGGCTGTCATTCCCCCTAACACTCCATTCCGTTAATACTTCATTCCTCAGCTGTGGTGGGTTGAGCAGGTGTCAGGAACGGGAGACATTAGTGCTCCCTGAATGCCCAATTCTTCCCAACAGTCGTCCTGCAGTCCGGCGGGACCCTGCCACTAATTCTGTCCAGTGGGCAGAAAGGTATGGAAGCTTCCGTGGGACCCTTGGCTCTCTCCCCACCCCTACGGGGCCACCAGCAATTGCAACCTCCATCAGCCTGGGGCCCCAGGGACAGCGTGGAGCACAGCCCTCCCCACCACTCCCCTCCAAGACTGCAAATAGGAAATAATCCTTCATGCAAATCTTGCAGATCCCGGGTTTAATTTGTTTCTAGAACATAACCTGGCACATTCTGAACCATAATAGGGATATGGGGGCAGGAGGCTGCCGCAAAAAGTATCCCAAGGAGGCAGATACTGTGCCTGTTTTGCTTATTATGTCATTTAGGAATGGCCCAATGGATGGAATTCTTCCCTTCCTCCCTCCCTCCCTCCCTCCCTCCCTCCCTTCCCTCCTTCCTTCCTTCCTTCCTTCCTTCCTTCCTTCCTTCCTTCCTTTCTTCCTTTCTTCCTTTCTTCCTTCCTTCCTTCCTTCCTTCCTTCCTTCCTTCCTTCCTTCCTT
>NC_058407.1:134764361-134819762 GCF_002201575.2 Neomonachus schauinslandi
CTTCCTTCCTTCCTTCCTTCCTTCCTTCCTTCCTTCCTTCCTTCCTTTCTTCCTTCCTTCCTTCCTTCCTCTCTCTCTTTTTTTCCTCCTCCCTTGCTTCTTTTCCTCCCCTTCCCATCCCTCTCTCCTTTCTCTCTCTCCCTCTCTCCCCATCCTCATCCAGGGGCTATGGATATTGGATCCTTTTCTTCCTTCTCATCATGCACCCATCCTTTACTGAATGTCTGTCATATGCTGGGTACTCAGTTAAGGTATGGAGATGCCTAACATGTCTCCTGTCTTCAAAGTCTATCAGTATAATAAAGAAAAGAGATAACTACAAAATTGCCATTCAGAGTGCTAATAGAGATGGGTATGAAGTTTCATCAGCCCCAAGAATGAGGGAAGGAGGGCCCGCACCACCTCTGTGATATTTCCAAGATCAGTGAGCAGTGCTCTTGGGGGAGAAAAGCTCTACAGGCAGAGGGAAGAGTAAGGATGTTCTTGGGTGGTGTGAATAGGAGAATGATAATAGGCCACCCCAGACAGACAAACCTGGTAGTGAGGCTGGGAATCCAGGGGGCAGCAACAGGGTCTGCTGAAGCCCTGCACACGTGCCCTCCTCACTGTGCTCACACACCCATACTGGGCCACCCTCCTCTATGGATGTTCTGCACTCAGGCTCACCTGGGTTCACTCAGCCACATCTACCACTCACCTCGATGCCATCGAGGCCAATTTCATCATGTCTTCTGTCCCACAGTGAGCTCAAGACTCCCAGTTACCCCTTAAATCTCTGTGTTAGTCAGGGTTCTCCAGAAAAACAAGACCAATAGGATAGATATATAGATGGGTGGATAGAGAGATGGATGGGCAGATGGCTAGATAGGTGGATAGATGGATGGATGGATGGATGGATGGATGGAAGGAAGGATGGATGGATGAATAAATGGATGGATATGATACATGGATGGATGGATAGATGGATGGATGGGTGGATGGATGGATGGATGAAAGGACAGATGAATGGATGGACAGAAGGATGGATGGGTAGTTGGATGGATGGATAAATGGATGGATGGATCCATGGATGGATGGGTGGATGGATGGATGGATAGATGGATACATAGATGGATGGATACATAGATGGATGAGTGGATGGGTGGATAGACAGATGGATACATGGATGGACAGGTGGGAGATTTATTATAGGAACCGGTGCCTGTGGTTCTGGAGGAGAAGTCTCATGGTCTGTCATCTACACACTGGAGACCCAGGAAAGTCAGTAATGTGATCCATTCTGATTCCAAAGTTCTGAAAACTGGGGGCTGAGGCTTTGGGTCAGGAGAAGAGGGAAGTCCCAGCTGAGGCAGAGAGGCTGACTCCTCCCTTCCTTCACCTTTTTGTCCTACTCAGGGCCTCAGTGGAGTGGGGGAGCCCCTACTGGGGTGGGCCATCTCCTCTGCTCAGTCCAGAGACTCAGATGCCCATCTCTCCCAGAAACTCCCTCACGGATGCATCCAGGAGAAGGGTGCCACCTCTCTGGGTGCCCTCAGCCCAGTCAGGAAGACACAGCACCACCCTCTCGCCCACGCCGTGTCTCCTCTGGGGCTCAAGCCCCCTCTGGCAACATTGCAGCATTGTGCATGTCCTCCATCACTTCCCGAAAACTGCCTTTCCCTTCATGCTGCAGCCCTGGAGACATTCAGGAGTGTATGGGTGAAGTTTTGTTTGTCCAGTGTGTGCATAGTGTTACTAGAACATCACAGACGGGGCTGGGTGTGTTATCAGCACTTAACATGGGACTGTGTACAAATGGTGCTTCCCCCAAAGCCAGTAGCACCTGTCCGGGGAGCAGTTTGAAACTTGGATTCCCCCAGACACGTCTCTCACATCTCCCCAAGAGATTTCTGTCTCCCACAGCTCCTCCTATTGGACCCCAGGGTGAGGGGATTACTGGTCACTTCCCTGCATTTCTCTCTCTCCTGGTTACTTCCATGCCACCTCCCTCCCCAGAAGCCTCCGCTTAACTCCTGTGACCTCAGTCCTTGCTCCCCTGCCTTCCTGGCTCACGGTCACTGCCCTCAGCACCATGCTTGGCCCAGGTCCTGGAGGTGACTTCTCAGGACCTGCCCCCCCCCCACCATTCCTCAGCCTCTCTCCTCTGTCCTCAGTCATCATGGCCAGTGACGGAAAGCCTTCTGAGACTCAGCAGCAAGCCCTCCTCTCTGACCACTGCCTTTCTGCTTCCTTGCCTGCTTTCCTTAGATGCTGACTTTTAAAACCTACTGGCTCGGGGCGCCTGGGTGGCTCAGTTGGTTAAGCAACTGCCTTCGGCTCAGGTCATGATCCTGGAGTCCCGGGATCGAGTCCCGCATCGGGCTCCCTGCTCAGCAGGGAGTCTGTTTCTCCCTCTGACCCTCCCCCCTCTCATGTGCTCTCTCTCATTCTCTCTGTCTCAAATAAATAAATAAAATCTTTAAAAAAAATAAATAAAACCTACTGGCTCTGTCACCTTTTCCCCATCTCTCACAGTACTCACATTTTCCTTCCTCCTTTGCCTGGCAGACACCAAAATCACACCTTTGCACAGGATGGCTCGCCCTGCCGCTGACGAGCCTGGGGGATACGCACCATGCTAACAGGCTTCCTTAAAATCATGCGTGTCTGCTTCAAGTGACCGTGGCCCCCCACACTCCATTTCCCGACCCCATTCACTCCCCGGCTTTCCAGACCCCCAGCCCTCAGCTGGAGCCCCACTGCTGGCTGGTAATCACTGAGAAAACAGACAGAGAAAATCCCTGAGCTCCTGGCATCAGATCTGACCATGTCCCTGCATTTCAGCCTTGATTCTCGATTTCCCTCTGAATCGGGAAGAGCCATCCAGCTCCGTCTATCCAGGGCAAGCAACCGGCCACTGAGGCAGGAATCCCTTCCCTGTTGCCTTTTCAAGGACAAGATACGGCCCCCTCTGTGCTGGCTCACCTCATCTGGCTTCCATGGTTCAGGAATCTGCCAGTTCCTATTCTGCTTATGCCCTCCTCCCCTTCCTGTGTTGCTATGGATTTATCCGGTTCTGTTCCTATATGATATTCACATCCTAGTAGGTAAATGCATTGGACCTGAGGTTTGGGCCATTTCATCTAGCTCTAGTGGACATTGTGTGGTCTCTAATTTTTTGGTTATAATAAGAATGCTGCAATGAACACATTGTTGAACAGAGAAACGTTTCCACTAGATAAATCCAACTGACAGAGAATTGTGTGGTAAAAACATGTAATGACAAAATGTTCATGAATATTGCTAAATTGTCTTTCACAAAAACTTGTTAGATATTTTCTCCCTGGTTTTCCCATAATATATGAGTGTTTAGAATTTCCAATAATATGATAAGCCAGAGATCCTGAGGTTTTTATGTTTTGCATTCTCCTTTGTATTGACGACATTGTCCAGCTTTCATATGCTTATTGGCCACTCGTATTTCTCCTTCTGATCATCTCTTTATAGCCTTTCACTACTTTTCTTTTTTTGTCCCTTTTCCTTTTGTTTTGTGGGACCTTCTTAAATATTCTGGGTATTAGTGCTTTCTGTATGGATTTGCTGCAAATAATCCTTCCCAGTCTGAGTTGCTTCCTCTCCGCTTGCTTGTTGTTCTTTTTAATGGACTTGTAGCATCTCGGTTGGGCTTCTCATTGGAGGACACACACACACAAGCACACACGCTGCTGCAGATACAAATCTCCACAGCGTGAACTAGCAATTGGGGCCAGAAGTAGAGGCTGTGGGTCCTCCACCACAGCCCCTGGCTTCTCAGCGTCCCCTCTGGGGGCATGCAGCCGCCTGTGAGATCAGAAACAATAAGTGTGGAGTTTTGTTCTTTATTCCCTTCCACCAGGCATTAATGCCAGGTTCTATTACCTTTCTATTACCTTTCTAAAATGAACCAGGAGACTTGATTTTTCCCTCTTCTGGAAGAGGTCAGAGGTCAAGGCAGCCCGTGACATCTAGGTCCCGCCACCCACTGAGCCGTCTGTGACTCATGAGGAAAAGCCGGTGGTGATGGTCTGAGCCACGGTGTTGAAGGAGGTCCACGGTGCAGGGTGGCTACCCGGCGGCACCAGCAGCTGAGGAGGAGGGTGGAGGCTGGTGCATCCTGGGGAGGGTCCTTCAGACGAGAGCCTGGAGGTCTGGGGGACATGCTGAAACCCTGGGATTGTCCAGACCGGGAGGGACGCCTTCCACGTGAGAAGGTAGAGTGCTGGGATGGTCTTCGTCTTCCGTTCCACAGAGGGTGAGCTTTAGCTAGAGGTATAATTCAGGAAGGGACATCTGACTCGTGAAGACATGCTGATCCTACTCTTCGCTGTCACGGGTATCCCGAATCCCCCTCGGCCACAGACACCTTAGCCAGTCCCTCTTCTGCCCTTAGATTTAACCTGCGGTGCCCATCACTCCTTAACTGCTCTGGACAGAACAAAACCTGAAAAGTAATTTACTTTGGGAATATAATCACTTATTGATTACTCTTTTTCTCGAGGAGATAGAATCAGTGTGTAAGCTTTTATCCGGGAGAGGCCAGGATGGTTTTTATACTCCGTATGTAGCTCAAGTCCAACCAGATCTCCTTGAGAGTCTGGTATTTCAGGCATTGTGCTGCGGATGATCATTATTTTCTAAAAAGGATTCATCATACTGCTTATGTGAAAAATTCACAGTAGGCAGACAATATTTAATAAGTAAATCAATAATGCTCATTTCAGGGAAAAATTAGGTATAGAATATAGCTGGAAAAGATAATAAAACAAGATCAAATACGAAATTTCAGACTCGATGAACCATTAGAGATAATGCAATTCATGGCGGCGCCAGCGTGCCGCGTGTCGGGAGGCTGACATCATAGGATGCTGTGTGAAATGCAAATCCAGCCTCATTTGTGATGTGAGTAACACGCGAGGAGGAAGAAGTCTTGCTGGCATCAAATGTAGTCATTGCTGCTCTCCTGAAGCCAGGCTGGGGAAGGAGCTTCCTCGGTTCCGGAAAGTGTTGCAGTAAACGAGCGGAAAGGCTAAGTCGCTCAGAAGATGGGTGCGCTGTCCGTGAGATCCTGCTGAGGTTGATGATAAAATGCAATTGAGCCCTTGCAGCTGGAAGGACTTGGGTGTGGATTAGGTCCTACCTGTCCGTCCCCTGCAAGGGCACCACCTTGGCTATTGCTGTTGGGAAATCCCCTTGCTTCTCCATGAACGTCATTTCAGAGCTGGTGGTGTCACCAGGATTTGCATTTTTGTGGGTCTAACGATAATTCTTTGTGGTTCCCACTTGTTAATATTGGTCCTGGTATCTTCTGGCACTGCTTAGAGGGTACCGGATCCTTCTTCTATCCCGCACACTTTCAGATATATGTGAAGGCAGGTGTCTTGCATCAGACCTCTTCTCTAGGTTAAACATCTCCAGAGCTGTCGACAACCAGTCCTACATTTAACATGATTTCTAGATGTCCCATCATTCTTTCCTAGAGCATTTCTGTTCTGGGGGCTGACCCGCTCCAGCGAACGTTTTGCCATTTGTCTAACACCGTCCTAGAGCCCCGTGCCCATCATTAACCCGGTGCTGCCTGCAGGCGTTGGCCATGCTCTCTTCATCTGTACATCGGATGGCAGCGCGTGCACCTGCTCTCACCGGGGGCTGCAGGAGCGGTGCTACTGAGTGGGAGAAGAAAAGGCAGAAGCAGAGAAACATTTATAATTTATTTTAAGAATCACTTTTAGGCGATGCTGACCACTGTCCCTCTTCTTTGCAGCATCCAGCCTACAAGCTGGACTTGAGGATCAAAGCAGGACCGTCTAGCCCCTTAGCGCAGAGGGTTCTGGAGCCCGCTTTCTCCCGACAGGAGGCTCTCGGGTTTTCAGAACGAGTTCTCCAATCAGATTTCTCTACTTCAAATGACTAACAACCACAGCTGTGTCTGTGAGCCGGGCTGGCTTCATTTTGCACATTTTCAGTGGGTGATGGTTCATCATCACCTCCCTGGACGGTGACACAGAAGGAGGACAGCTTTGGGCAACTGAAGAGAGTTTCAGTGCCCGTCAGCTGGCACCCTCAGCACTGTCCAAAATTTCTTCTCTGCCCATTGCTCCTCACAAAGGTGTCTAGGTACTGGGATCATGCTGTCCAAACCAAAACTTGAAACACAGGGTCCAGCCCAAACAGGATTCTTGTGTTTATTTTGTGCCCTGAAACAATCATAAAGGTAAATATTAAATACAGAAAAATGGGGAGTTTAAGGGGCTAATGGAGCCTAATATTTGAAATAAAATCTGTTTTAGAATATAAGGTACATGCAGAACATGTACCTTACATGAACATTAGCCCAGATCCACCTTTTATGAGCATAGACAGGATTTCACTCTGCCTCTGGGGTAACGGACATCACGAGAGACGCTCTGTGGTAGCCACTCTCAGGAATTTCCAGCCTCACAGCTCATGCCTCCGGGGGCATCTGAGCAAGAACACAATCAAGAAATCAGCACTACTTGCCTGCTTTGTGGCCACTTTACATGCCATGGAATGTAACACTTAGTCCTGGGAGCCCCACTCAGTGTTGCCCCACCCTGGATGAAAACGAGACTCTCCCGGTAAGATAGCAGCTCATGCCGATTCTCAGCCAGAGTCTACGAGGTCGAATCTGGCTGCCTGGCCATTTTTAAATCTGCCCAGATTACTCTCCTGCGTAGTCAAGGTTCAGGACTGGTATTCTCTGCAAAGTAAACACACAGCTTTGTCTCTTGAAAACACTCAGCATTCTATACAAGTTGAGCTCCACAAACACCTACCTGAGAAGAACAGGAGAGATAAGGTTGACCTGACTGACGTTCTTTACCCCCACTGCCTTTTTCTTTCTGAGGCCATACCTATTTGCTGTGCTTTATGGATGATTGATCTGCTATTCTTTACTGTAGGGATGCTTGGTTGCTTCTGGATAATTTAACTTTCCATAAGAGTTTTAATTGCCCGACTTTGTCTACATCCTGTAGGATTCCCTTTTTAGCCTATTCAAGTGGAAACAGAAACATGTCAATGATGTGGTTGGCCTGATTGCCGAGGGTGTTCTAGGAAATCAGCACTTCACGCTGATGAGTATTTTCATGATGGGCATATCTTAATTGAGTCATAGCCCTGGTTACATCAAAAAATAAACTAAAATTTACATGCAACTCTTCTTCCAGGATGGAAAAATCTTAAGAAAGAAGTTCAGTTTTGTCTAAGATGCTGATTTATGTCGACTAGAAAGTCCCGCATATGTAACGTGCAATCAAGTGCCCTGAGCTAAAACCCTACTTGTCAGAACCCCTACGCTACTGGAGTGTATGAAATAGGTAAATATGTGAATATGTTGTCTGCGTAATACGCTCACAGCACATACTGCGTGGTCGAGGGAAGCTACAAAACTCCATCTGCACACTATTTGCTCTTTCCAGTATGTTTCCTTCAGCCTGAATCCTATTTAACGTGGCACGTGTTTTACTTACCTGTCTTACTGGATTGTTGCTTCCCGTAGAATGAAGCTCTACAAAGGAGGAGGTTTTGTCGTTACTACGTCTTTATCACCACAATAATAATAATAATAATAATACCTGTTTCTATTCCATAGGCCTGTTTTAAGGAGCAAATGAGCTAATTTATTAACAATTACTTTGCAATTTTTTTAAGCGCCGTATTACTGGAATTTCTTACCAGCCATGGCTGGGGTGATACTAAGCCCTGAGAATAACAGTACAACAGGACAGGCCGTAATCCTCCGGGCCAGTAAGTGGGGAAAAAAGTCTAATAGTTTAATCTGCTGTACCCCATGCCCATTTCATCTAAGTTTTCACCTGACCCATCACTCACTTAGAACCCCTATCCGTGGGCCGCCTGGGGGCTCAGCCGGTGAAGCGTCCGCCTTCAGCTCAGGTCATGATCTCAGAGTCCTGGGATCAAGTCCCGCATCGGGCTCCCTGCTCAGCGGGGAGTCTGCTTCTCCCTCTCCCACTGCAGCTCCCCCTGCTTGTGCACCCGCTGCTCGTGTGCACACGCTCTCTCTCAACTAAACAGACAAAATCTTAAAAAAAAAAAAAAGAGCCCCCATCCGCCATTTGAAGCAGGTGTAATTCTGCTGACAGTAAACAGTGGTGTGCGCAATCACACAACACAGCCCGTGCTACGTCCGATCGAAGGTGTCTGTTACAGCCCTAACTCTGCCTCCCCATCACATTTTTGAGAGCAAGAACATGAGTTTTCAGTGCCTCTGAATCTCATACAGTGCTGCGTGGAAGAGCTGAGCCGCTCCACAGATACGTGCGGAGTCAAATCAAGCTGTTCTCCATTGACTATTTTCCATCTCTTAGCCAACAAACCATGAGCTCATAAAACAAAATAACATAATAAAAGGTAATAAATATTCCACCTTCCAGACAAGTATTAAGAGAACATTTGAGCAGCAAAGAAATTCGGACCTAATGCAGTGAGCTGTCTAAATGCCCCAATGGTGTGCGGGTTTTCTCTCAATGTCTTAGATGCACCGCCGTGGGTGACTCCCGGCAATGACACGGTTAGAGAAGGCAATTCTCCCTCACTGACAGAGCTAGAGACTGAACAGCAGGGCTGCTGGGGATGGCAAGTACACACTGTCTACTAACCATCTAAATTGAGCCATCAGGTTGAAAAACAAGATCTTCCAATGCAAGGATTCTTTATAACCTCACTTTTACTGAGAGCTGTAATTGGTTCACAGCTTTTTAGAAAATTGGCCGGTTCTTCAATTTTAGCTCACAATTGAGTGAGATCCGGGGATAAACTATGAGAAGGCATTTTTAAAAAGTTACCCATTTACATATCCATGTAACGCGTTTCAGTGCTGTTTTTGGGAAGTTACCCATTCAGGTGTGGTTGCAGAACCGTGTGCCCTAGAGTGAGAAGGGGCTGGTCGTGAATTCAGTCTCTCCCGCTCATTCGCTGTATCATCTGTGGTTAGTGACTTAACGTCTCTGAGCCTCTATTTCTTTATCTTATAAAATGGGTAATACTGCTCACCTGAAAATTAATTAGCCATCAACTTTGCTGATGTAACAAATACCCTAAATTTCAAAGGCTCACAACAGCATGGCGCATTGCATGAGGACATGGGTGAGTCTTCCTTCTGGGCTCAGGCTGGTGACACAGTTCCCATGCAGGACACACCCGAATGCAGCCTCACGCGCCACCTCCCGCCCTCGGAAACCAGTCACCGTGGAAGACCGGCAACACGGGGGCAGCGACGTCACGTGATGACGGAATTAGATTTTCTGCACAAAAACCTTAAAACAAAAGCCATTTGTTTAGTCCCCGGGGCTCAGCAAAGTGGTTCTTCTCTGGCGGAGACTTGAATCTTAATCAGACTTTCAGCTTAAACACCTTCTCTATTTTATTTATTTATTTATTTTAAAGAGTTTTATTTATTTATTTTAGAGAAAGCGAGAAAGCAGGGGGAGGGGCAGAGGCAGAGGGAGAAACAGACCCCCGCTGAGCAGGGAGCCCGATGTGGGGCTGATCTCAGGACCCTGAGGATCATGACCTGAGCTGAAATCAAGAGCCAGATATTCAACTGACTGAGCCACCCAGGTGCCCCTATTTTATTTTATTTTATTTTATTTTATTTTTCTGTTCAGAAATGAGAAATAGTTCCATTTTCCAATCCTGAAATTCCCACAATTTCTACCCAATCTCATCTCTTTCCCTTTCGTCTGTTCTTGTAAGCAGGCTTACTCCTTCCCAAGCTCATTTCTCTGTAGTGCCTTCACCGCTGTAGCGAATATCAACCAATGATGCTACTACCATCCTGCTTCTTCAACCACAGCCACGAGTCACGTGGGTGTGTGATCTACCTTCCCGGCTGTCCCATGTGGTAGGGTTACTGGATTTTCCACCATCCCCTGGTCCCAACAATGATTCCTTTGCCACCTTTGCCCGGCCCCCGAGCCAATCTCAGCATTTGCTAAACATTTGTTGTATCCTGTTTCCAGTTCCAATTTGCATGCAGGTCAGCTTACCTCGGTATCAGACAGCACCCAGCTCTTGCGCTGCCCAGTACGTGTATTTACTTCTCATTTTACGTGAGGACTCCGGCTGGGCTCTGGCTCTGCTGAGGCTCACGTGGTGCTGCTGATATTGTGGTTCGAGACGAAGAGCGGGTGTATTCCCAGCTCTCAGTGCATCTCCTCGCGCTGGGAGTCAGGCTGACGGGGCAGCCGAGCTGAGGCCGGGAAGGAGGCGAGGAAGGGGCCAGGCAGAGCCATGCAATCCATCGGCGCCTTCCACACAGCAGGCCGCTCGCGGCTGCCACTCCGGGCCCAGTGGCCAAGCATCCGCGTGACCGAGCATAGAGGAGCATTGTCTCCCACAGATGGCAGGGCAGCCCCAGGATCGGGGGTGGGGGCGGATGGCTTCATCAGATGGGTGCTTTTGGGCAGCAATAAAATTATCAGACAGATCATCGTGAAGATATTATCAGTTATCATGGAGAATAACTGTGAGAATTCTCCAGTTGAGTTTTTAACTCCATGACCATTCACAAACTGAACCCACCTGCATCACCAGCCCCGAGAGCGGAAAGAGATCATTATTAGCAAATTCGGAGTGTTCCCGTATCCCTTTCCAGGTGCATCCACACCAAGGGCAAGACATCACCTACCTGATGTCCAACAGCATGGATGAGTTGTGGTCCTTGTCCCCTTTTTATAGATGGGACCCCAGTGTACATCCTTTGTGTTGGCTTTTCTCACCTAACAGGACGAGTCTTAGTCTGCTCAGGCCGCTATAACAGAATGCCACAGTCTGGGGGCCTATAAACCGTCTGCACTGATTTCTTCTAGAGTTGGGGAGTCCCAGATCCAGGTGGCGGCAGATTCTGCGTCTCATGAGAACCTGCTTCCTGGTCCACAGACGGCGTCTTCTGGCTGTGTCCTCACGTGGGGAAGGGGCGAGGGGGCTCCCTGGGGGCTCTTTTATGAGGACACTAATCCCATCCTGGGGGCTCCACCCTCATGACCTCACCACCTTCCAGAGGCCCCACCTCCTGACACCACCACCTTGGGGGTTTAGTTTGAACATTATGAATTTGGGGGGGCACAGACATCCGTCCACAGCAGGGGGTGTGGAGCCAACCACACTGTTTCCTGACGTGGCAGAGGGATCCCGCTCAGTGCTCCCTAATGTCACCGTGTATGCACCTGCTGCAGTGTATAAACCGTGGCCCCATGGATGAGCATGTGGAGAGGTAAGATCTAAGAGCCGCCTGGCACATCTGTTGCTCCCATAACACATTCCTTTTCCCGCCCTCTGCCTCTCATGTGCCAGTGTCTGTGGCTCACGTGGATACACAGACGCTTTGCATCGATGCTGGACCCAGGACAAATGGAGGTCAGAGGCTGAAGGAGCGAGTGGGAGCCTCTATCAGGCTACATGTCAAGCAGCATGTCTATCCGTGGCCTCACGGATGGACGAGTCCAGAGGAAGCCTCCACCCGGGAATGCATGACGTGATGTAGAGCCAGAAGGAACGTTTGCCCAGACTCCTGCGTCTAATTGGTGTGTTTAAACCAATTGTCTGAGTCTCTGATTTCCTCGGAGTTAGAGCAAAGCACTCATTTGTGCAAGGAAGATATAAAACATCAGTTACTACTTAACTTCTCCCTGCCTTCCGGTTTTATACTCACTCAGTATCTTCTTCCAGGTGAATTTAGCACCTGGTTGGAGCGGCTTGTTCATCTTTACGTTTTTAATTTTAAAAATTTACTGGGCTTACCTTCAATAATCCCGATAAAAGATTATTGTCCCTTCTTTCTAAATTTAGCATACATCCGGGGTTACCACTTATTTTACTAGATATTACCCAAAACTAAATTGCAAAATGAATTCAGTCACGTCTACTATCTTAGAATCAATAGAATCTATGTACACTGCTTTGTTTTAGGAGATAGAAATCGAGTCTATGTTTTGTTTGGTTTGTTGTTTTTTGGTTTTTTTTTTACCGTTGCCCTTTTGCCTCCTTAGTGCCTGAAAGCAACTATCTGGAAGTATTTTTAGCCAAGCCTTTTTTTAATGATTTTCACAAGGCCTGACTCCTGACTGGGTATTGCTTACAGAAACACCAGGCCAAATGTGTATTAGTCTCCAGTCACACCTTGGTTTTGGCCTCCGGCGAATGTCAGCTCTGATCAAACTGGACTCGTAGCAAGGTCTTTTGTCTGCAGCCACTTCGTAGTAAACTTTTGAGCTTCGATATTTTTTGCCTTGGAGACAGACATGTACAGAAGAAACTTACCCCCTTTCTTTTGTTTTAAAGCAAGCTCAAACGAGTGTTCGCTTGTAAATAATTCTATCCTTGAAAGGCCAAAGGTGTTTCGAACAGCTGATCTTGATTATAGCACGTATTGTGCTATGGTGGAAAACAAACAAAAATGATACCAGTGATAGTGACGATTGCAATTGCAATTAATGTATACTGAGTGGTGACAAGACACAGGCACGAAAGTGATGGGCTATTTTAAGCCATGGCCCTTTCCTTCGAGAATCTCATGGCCTATCGAGCATATGAAAACGATTACAAATCGACGGGGTAAACGCAGGGATGGAGATTTCCTGGCATGTTAGGACAGCACTCCGTCCATCTTCACATCGTAGGGAAAAAAATTCTGTATTGGTCGAAATCATAAGAAAAAGGCCAAAGCGCACGAAGGAAATTGCATGCCACGGTCCTTTTTGTTCTGGGGCAGTATAAAATGACAAAATTCCTTCAGGACAGAAGGCAGACAGAAGGAAGGTCTTTGTGTGCCCAGGAAAAGGCCAATACAACTCTCTCTAAGTGCCTGTTTATTGTGTCTGTCACAGGTTAAATTCATATTCCTACTGTTAATAAACTTTTCCATCAAAAGTTGACATTTATGCATCTGCAGGCACCTTTCACATCTCTTGAGCAGGACTGGACTAAGCTGTCCACTTTCTAAGAGATGGATACACACAGACGTTAGGAACCATCAGCCCACATACTAGACACACTTATTTCTAGACATGTAAGGGCACTTGTATGTAGGATTTGGTTTCTTGTTTGTATGTAATTCTTTTTTCTTAATCAGGGAGGTGTCAGCAATATTATTCAGTAAAGAGGGGCATGGTAAATATTTTAGGCTTTATGGGTCAAGGGGCAAAAATAGGGTGCTATGTAGAACATATAGAACTATTTAAAATTGTAAAAAAAAAACATTTTTAGCTTGCATGCTTTACAAAAACAGGCAGCTGGTTGGATTTAGTCTTTGGCCTAAGCCTAAATATTACCTCTATAGATTACTATAATGTACATTATTTGTACTGATACAAAGTTCTTAGATGTATCAGTTTTAAAATATCAATAATAATTTAATTATTATTAAAATAATTTATTATTTTAAAAATAATTTATTATTAAAATAATTTATTTTTAAAATAACTTATTAAAAATAATTTAAGAATAATTAAAAACAATTTATAATTAATAAATTATTAGAAATAATTTAAAAATATAGTATACTATTATTAAAAATAATTTAAAAATATAGTATACCATAAAAATAATTTAAAAAATATAGTATACTATATTTAATTGCAATGGTTTTAGGGACTATTTAGGAACTATAAGTTTTTCCCTCATAATAGAAAATACATTTTAAATACCTTCTCCAAACATCTCATTCATTCTTATAAAGTATTTGTAAGATGGGTGCAACTATGGGCAGTGTGCCTGTGTTATCATTTTGTTTTTAGTGTTACTTACGCATTGCTTTGGAATTATGCACAGAAAATATTTGAAATTGAAATATGTGAGCAAGAAGCGTTTGCTGTATTCAACAAAGCAGCAAAATCAATTAACAGCCCTCGACCCCAGTGAATCTGTCTGTGACACCTCAGCAAAGCCAGTCACTGACCAGCTGAATCAGCTTGAAGGTTAAAAATTCTGCATCTCCAGATGCCAGCACCTTTCAAAGGAGCTAAGCTCATGTGGTACTGGGACAAATATATCTTCTCTCCTTTAAAGGGAGAAGCTGTAGGAATTGTATTTTTCTTTTGTCCACAGACGTGTGTGTGTGTGTGTGTGTGTGTGCGTGTGTGTGTGTGTGAAATCATACAAGCACATCAGAAGAAAACACCCCAAATTAAAGAAGAAGGAAGGTCATAGAATGTAAGTGATGGGAGGCTCTGTCATCATCTTCCTTGACAATTTTTGCTTTTCCTTTTATGCAAATAATTCCCAATCTCTCAGCTATTTGTCAGCACAGGAGGCTGTCATTGTTATGGAGATGATCCTTTCCCTCCCTGTCTTCCTATCCACATAGCTGAAGCTAATTCCGTGCACTGATGTAAGATTATTATCAGGTTGAGCACTTACCTGACAAAATTTATGGTGATGAGTCGGGTACATATTGGATATGCCAATGCTCCCTGATCATGAGTTTTTACGGCATTCCCATTAGTTGGTGATAGCTGTCAAAAATACTGTTGTTATCATTTTATTTACTTCTGACATTTGAAGGTCATTTATAGTTTCAATTAAATTTTTCCTTTGTCAACTCAGAAATACCACTCAATGTAGCTCTCTATTGCTCTTGAAATTGCAATAGCAGTCCAGGAACCGATTATTTCGAGATTGCCTCTCCAAGCTAGTTATTGAGAGGATAATGATTATTGAGTGCCACAAATATATTGGGAACTCCACACAACAGAGAAAAGGATTTGTCTGTCCTGCCAGGTAGATGTGTGTCTGAATGGAAGACAAACCCTCCATCCGTTTTCTGAACTCTGAATGCTTGTACTTGTAGTGGTCTTCTTCCTGGCCACTAAGTAGGCTGTGTTCTCCCCTGCTCCTGGGCATTTCCAGGGTAAATGATGCCCTTCGTGTAGGAAAGGACTCCTTTTCCTCATTTCGGGTATTTTCTTCCATATGCATTGACTGAGAACACCGAGAAACACAGAGAAATAGAAGTTTGGGAAGCAAATTAAAATCTGGGGGCGCCTGGGTGGCTCAGTCGGTTGAACATAAACTCTTGGTTTCAGCTCAGGTCATGATCTCAGAGTCGTGGGATTGAGCCCTGAGTTGGGCTCCACACGCAGCGGGGAGTCTGCCTGACATTCTCTCTCTTCCTCTCTCTCTGCCCCTCCCCACCATGTGCTCTCTCTCTCTAAAAATAAATAAATAAATCTTAAAAAATCTGGATTGTAGCTTTGTTGAGAACAGGGCATTTTTACCTTGTAGTTTACAGTGACCAACATTGTACGTAGTAGCTGATTCACAATAGTGATGTTGGACCATAGATGTTGGTCGATAAGAATTTTTGCCTTGGACAATATTGTAGTTTATGGCAACTTTCACCATATATGTCTGAATGATTCTTGGTAGCCTTCAGCCAAAATGGGGAAGGAGGGGTTGTAGTATTGGTCTCATATTACACAGGCTCATCTTTTCCCGAGCAGAGTTACTGAGGCAAAGATTTGACTACAGGGAAGAAAAGTCTTTCCAACAACAGGGCTTTTAGGTTTCAAAGATGAAACAATACTTGTTTGTTTTAAATTGCAAGATAATCGCAGTTTCCTGATCACTCTCAGTGTTAGTAAGTCTACCCTGCCTGGTTAAAGTCAGGTCTAACCACTCAGCATCAGACTGACTGCCTCACATTCCATTCTGAATTCAGAACTGAGGAAGGATGTGTGGAAAGTCTAGGGTTTGATTCAGGTGCTCAAGAGTCATTCCTCAGCATGTGGCCCCCAGTTGAGGCTGGATTAGTTAATTGCAGAGAAAGCAGAACTGCCCT
Organism: Neomonachus schauinslandi; assembly: GCF_002201575.2. Classification (NCBI taxonomy): domain Eukaryota; kingdom Metazoa; phylum Chordata; class Mammalia; order Carnivora; family Phocidae; genus Neomonachus; species Neomonachus schauinslandi. The sequence continues at coordinate 134,780,197 of NC_058407.1, forward strand.
AGGAATGAGTTTTCCCAGGCCTGAGTTTTCCCAGGCCTTCAAATTCTAGAGTTGGGGACAGTGGAGGCCACAAGAGTACAAAATTGAAAATGCTTGCTTATAAAGAGTGAGGACACTGTGTCATTAGATGGAGCCCACTATCGATGCATGTGTGCATTCTTCAGGTATGGTTAACCTAGCACCATAATTAACCTCTTCATAGGACATTTCTCACATATTTTAATATCACACCTCATAGGCTTCAGATCAACTTTGTCCCAGGTAGCTAAAACCAAAATGATTTGTTCCATCCACATTCTTTCACTGTCTCACTTATTGGTTAAGTGAACAAACCAAGGAAATGTTGGGGGATACTTTTTCCCCTCTCCTGATAGTTTTTTCCATATCCTTCAGCTTAACCCATGGGCTTTACTCGACCCACCTCCCCATTTGTTCCTTGTAGGTCAGGAATATCTGTCTGGTGAACGTGAAAGGAAAACCAACTCTATTTTTTTAAAAGATTTTATTTATCTATTTGTCAGAGAGAGAGAGAGAAATAGAGAGCAAGCACAAGCAGGAGGAGGGGCAGAGGGAGAGGCAGGCTCCCCGCTGAGCAGGGAGCCTGGTGCAGGACCTGATCCCAGGACCCCGGGATCATGACCTGAGCCAAAGGCAGATACTTAACTGACTGAGCCACCCAGGAATCCCAGGAAAACCAACTCTAAAGAAACAAAAACTCTGAACTTACTACACAAAGATTTCAAAACAATGGACTGAAGTATGTTTAAAGAACTAAATGAAAACACAAAGAACTAAAAGAAATCACAAAGATTATATATAAACAAAATGAGAATATTAACAAAGAGATAGAAATTATTAAAAAAAACAGACATTATGTAGCTCTAAAATACAGTAACTGAATTGGAAATTCACTGAAGAGGTTCAACTGTAGAATTGAACAGGTAGAAGAATGAACCAGTAAACTTAAGGACAGGTTATTTGAAATGTTCAAATCTGAGGAACAAAAAGAAAAAAAAGAATGAAGAAGAGTGAACAAAACCTAAGGGATGGAACTTGAGGAACATCAAGTGAACAAATACATGAACTATGGGACTCTCAGGAGAAGAGACAGAGAAAGGTGCAGAGAGATGATTTTAAGAAATAATAGCTGAAAACTCCCCAAATTTGAGAAAGACACACAAATCCAAGAAGTTCTACAAACTCCAAGTAAGATAAACCGAAAGGAACCCAGTGAGACATATAATCACACTGTCAAAAGACAAAGGCAAAGGGGAAATCTCGAAAAGAGCAAGAGAAAAGCAATTCATCACAGATATTTTAGCAGAAACCTTAGAAGCCAGAAGGCAGTAAGATAGTATATTTAAAACACCGAAAAAAAAATGCATAATCAAGCATCCTATATTTGGCAAAACCAAAAACCGTCCTTCAAAAAAGAGGGACAAACTAAGACATTGCCAGACAAACAATGGCTGGGGGAGTTCACTACCACTAAACCTGACTTAAAAGAAGTGTAAGAGAATCTTTAAGTTGAAATGAAAGGACAACAGACAGAAACTCAAACCATGTGAAAATATAAAGTTCTCCAGTAAGGGTAAATACATGGAAAAATATTTTTTAAAAAGAAATATTATTGTGAATTGGTTTATAACACCACTTTTTATTTTCTAAAGGATTTAAAATAAAAATGCCTAAAAATAATTATAAATCTGTATTAATATAGACTTAATTCCCAACAAAATACTAACACATTGATTTCAACAGCGTATTAAAAGGATTATGCACCATGACTAAATGGGATTCATTCCTGGAATACAAGGATGGTGAAATCTATCAATATAAATCAGTGCAGTACACCACATGAGCATAATGAGGAACACACACACACACACACATACACAACACATACTATTGTCAGTTTTACAGAAAAATAATTTGATAAAATTCAGTACTCTTCCATGATAAACACACACACACACACACACACACACACACACACCCCAAACTAGGACTATAGGGAAACTATCTCAACATAATAAAGACCATCTAGGGAAAACCCCACAGCTAACAGCATATTCAATGGTGAAAGACAGAAAGCTTTTCCTCTCAGTCAGACACAAGAGAAGGATGCCTGTTTTCACTTTTTCAATTGAACATAGAACTAGAATCCTAGCCAGAGCAATAAGGCAAGAAAAAGAAATAAAAGACATCCAACTTGGAAAAGAATAAGTAAAATTATTTCTTTTCACAGATGGTATTATCTTATCTGTAGAAAACCATAAAGATTTTAAAAAGCTATTAGAACTAATCAATGAATTCAGCAAAGTTGCAGGACACAGAATCAACACACAGGTGCTGGTTGCACTTCTGTTCACTAACAAAAAACCATTTGAAAAGGAAACTTAGAAAATAATTCCATTTACACTAGCATCAGCACCATGAGGGATCCCTTCATGCCCACCAGGTTGGCTACTCTTAAAATAAAACACGAAGGGGGCACCTGGGTGGCTCAGTCATTGAGCGTCTGCCTTCGGCTCAGGTCATGATCCCAGGGTCCTGGGATCGAGTCCCACATCGGGCTCCCTGCTCAGCTGGGAGTCTGCTTCTCCCTCTCCCTCTCCCCCTGCTTGTGTTCCCTCTTTCGCTGTGTCTCTCTCTGTCAAATAAATAAATAAAAATAAAAAAAAAAAAAACACGAAGTTGCAAGTGTCGGTGAGGATGTGGAGAACCTGGAGCTCTTGGGTGTTGCCAGTGGGAATGTAAAATGAGGCAGCCACTGTGGGAAACGGGATGGCAGTTCCTCAAAAGAGTCAGCATGGACTTACCACGTGATCCAGCAGTTCCGTTTCAGGGCATACACCCAAACGAATTAAAAGGTGGGGACTCAAAAAGAAATGGTGGAACTTGTCTAATGAATCCAGTTTCAATTTGGGATAATGAGCAAAGCTCTGAAATTGGATGGTGGAGAGGGTTGCACAACACTGCAAATATACTCAATGCTGCAGAGCTCTACACTTACAGATGATTAAAATGGCACATTTTATGTTATGGATGTTTTACAATAATAAAGCAAGCAAGTAAGCAACCCTTCGGGGGAAACAACAGCCATTTATTTGTATTCGTGAGTGAGACCTACCAGTCCACTGGGCTATCCTCATGAGAGCCAGGTCTGCCCACATTGGCTAGGCTCACCCATGCAGGGGGCTGGCTTCATGGGCTCGGGTCCTGAGCATGTTCAGAGAGTCTGCCTGTGACATCTTGGTCTCTCTGTTGTCACCATCTTAAAGTTCTTTATCCCGTTTAACTGGAAGCTTCAGGTTTTTATTTTTCACTAGGCTCTGATAATTTTGTAGGTGGTCCTGCACAGGAATCAGAGGTGGAATGTCCCACTGTCCCAGAGGTGTATAGGGTTGGCTGTCTGTGGGCTGTCATCACCTGCAAGGCTAACCGAGGATGGTTCATATTGTGGGTGCAGAGTTCAGGGATGGGGAGGGCAAAGAGAGCAAGAAAAAGAGACACAGAGATGCTCCTTCTTTTGCATGGGGTATGTGGATCAGAGGTTGTCTACTGTCCTGGAGACAGGAAGGACATTAGGGCTATTTGTTCAAATGGAATGTGGGATGCCATTGGATTCAGGGACCTATGGGTGGAATAATTTCTTTATGATGTGGTGTGAACCAGTAAGCCAGAATATTGTAGATGCTCTATGCATTTCACTTCTCTTTTTTTCTCAGCTCATATAGCCCTTGACGCCACTGAAAACCCTTAAGACTATTTTAAATAAGACATTTCAACCTTATTGTCGTAGGACAAACTGATTTTCTGAATGAAAACACACAATTTTTTTCCACCTTAAATTTTTGTGAAAACTTTAAAAAGAAGAATTCTGTCATCCTATTTACCAACTATCTATCTCATCTCTGTGTCATTGAGTCTGAAAAATAAATGAAATCAGGGGTATTAATGTGAAAAGAGGGTAGTCGGACAACATCTACTTTAAATAGAAAATAAACCCATGTTACGGAGAAAACAGATAGGGAAGGAAGCTGCTCCCAGGAGAGCCAATGGGGCGGTCTGCAAATGGAAAGAATATGTGACTGTGGGATCATCAGGAACTGGGCTCTGGCGTGTACTCGTGCAATCACCTTCCCTGAATTATTTTGCAAGCGAATTCTGCAAGAAAACGAGCCAGTCCGTGGAAACCCGAGGATGCGTGTGCCTCGCGCAGCGAGCCTGCTGCCCCAGCCTCTGCCATCAGCCATGCAGGCGCCAACCCGCTTGTGTTTTCTTCTAAATGCCACGCTATGCTTCAGCGCCTAAAGCAATCTCTCCAGTATTGCTTACATTTAAATATTTGTTTATCCGACGGAGATTCAAACAGACGCAGCCCTCTCTGAATACGCAAGACCCTCAGGAGCTCAGATTCGAAAGAAAGCAACCAAGATTGGTTCCTTTGGTAGGTGGCAACATACGTGTGTCCCACACCACACAAGCATGGACACATGCGCGCACACACACACATACACACGAGACTAATGTACAAGCAAAACAGCAACTTTTCTTTTTGTAACACAGCATAGGTCTGTTCTGGTAACTTCCCTAACTGTTAATTATAATAATTACTCACCTGGGGAAGTCAGGAGGTGATGCCCTTAGTTACATTGTACTGTGTAGACAGGGAGAGCGTGAGGGGATTAATTATACCGTGTTAGGCTGGCAATGACATCTTTGTGGGGCTGAAACTGAGTTTCTGGAGTTGGAGCTTTGCATGCTTTCTAACGGGGGTTGTTCAGACGGCAGATTCCCCCGGCCTCTGTCAGAAGCAGGTAAGTCTGTAGCGGGTCCCAAACTGTTCATGGAACAGGGGAAATGCTGATTTTTTAAAAGATTTTATTTATTTATTTGACACAGAGAGAGAGCAGAAGCAGGGGGAGCAGCAGGGGCAGAGGGAGAAGCAGGCTCCCCGCCGAGCGGGGATCCCGATGCGGAGCTCGATCCCAGGGCCCCAAGATCATGACCTGAGACGAAGGCAGACGTTTCATTTCACAGGGAGACTCAGCTGCCCTGGCATCCCGGAAATGCTAAATTTTGAGTGTGTCGATTGTGCATATAACACCCCAATTTAGTTAAATTATTTTTTTAAAAATGTTCAAGTGCAGCTTTCATGGTTTATGCTTTTTCTTTTGCTGACTTATCCCTTGTTCTGTCTGCTCTTTGCAGTTTTGACAGGAATCCCACTCCTTGCAGACAGGAATGACTTTCTCATCAGCAAGGCCACAAAAGACTCAAGATGTCCTAACTACCCTGGAAACGTGCCAATTCTTCTTCCGGGCAGCTTTCTCTTTTTTAAAAGAGCAAATAGAACCACATATGTCATTGCAGTGGTCTGAAAGCATTCCGAGAGACCCACGCAGGATTGAGTAACTTGGAGAAGAAAGATCACAGCCGGCTTCTTAAAAGGCAGAAAGGACAGATGGAAAGATATACATGAGAAGATGCAATGCCTATTGGCCACTCTCCTTAAAGGTGAAAACTGGATGAACTAGTGATGAGAATAAAAAATTTTGAGTCTTCTATTGATTTAAAATATCCAAACCAACCCTATTTATATTACTCCCAGAAATTGAGAGATTTCTTTAAGAAATGTGGGTTTTGGTTTTTTTGGGTTTTTGTCTTTGGTCATTTAAAAATAATTTAGGCCCAGGTAGTGCCAAGTTCCCTTACAGAGCCAGTTAAAAAAAAAAAAAAAAGGTAAAGCATGCAAAATGCCTTGAATCTCTGCTCCCTAGATCCCCGTCTTCCTCTGGGCATCCCGTCAGGGTCCCCGTTTACTTATGGTCTTGGGCCCTCTCATTCTGCTATCAGAAAATAATTTGATCGATTAACGTAGAGCCAGGTCAAGTCTCTAATCATTCTTAAATTATGACCCCTTTATTTAACAAGGACTAAAAAGATCTGAAATAGTAGCATTTCAAGTATCAGTGTGGCAGGAGGGGATGGAGATTGCCTCCCTGAAGCCAGATGGAAACTGGGTGAAGATGCTCTTGTAAGCAACTGTAAGATTTTTCTTGCTCCTCTGAAGGTCAACAAGATCATGATCTGGAAAAACCAAACCATTTTCTAGGACTAGTCTCAGGACACACTTGTTATAAAATCAGGAATTAATTTTCATTTTTGTGGAGGCATGGGTCTGGACTGTGGTGTGGGGAGACTGGGACGTCTGTCAAGCCATTCCCTGTTCACCTGCTGGGTTTCGCTAGCAGACCTCACTGCAGGGGGATTGGGGGCGGGGAGGCGAGGTCGGTGGAGGGGATGAGCAGAGGGAGCTCTGCTCAGGGGTCAGAGAGTACCTCCTTCCCAGCAGCCCATCTTTACTTGCGTCTGAGCATGAGCTAATATTGTAAGCGGTAGCTAGTAATTTTGCCACTTGACTCATCATGGTCAAAACGTCCAAAGCACTAATCATAGCACGGAAAAGTGAGCATCTTACTTGTAGCGATGTTGGACCATGCGGTGCTCAGCTCTGAACTGCAGTGCTGGACGTGGTCATTCTTTGAGACCCATCTTCTGCTTTGGTGCCTCTTGACATGAAGCATAATTGAGTAGATAAATCATCCATACTCCTCTGTGAAGAGTTACCACACCTTTTATCTCTCCGTGGAAGTTGCTTGAAAAAAGTCTGAAAAATGTGTGCTCACCTTGGCTACAGTTCACAGACATTTTGTCTCCAGTTCTTCTTTTGACAATGTGGAGAGATTTTTTTTCCCCGACTCATGCTGATGCAAAGAAATTTGAGGATCTCTCTTTTCTCTTTTGTCCTTGGTTCAATTTGTGACCATCTTTTTTCCCCATCCTGAAAGATAACTAGAAATCGGTCTTCTGAACAGTGATGTTTGCTGCTGACATTTTAAAAAGAAAAGCTGTCAAGACAGCCAGGATTTTTTCATATTTAAAATATCCCCTAGGTTATTCTGAATTTGCCTTTCATGTTTGATTTTTTTTTTTTTTTTTTTTAGCTACTATAGTGTTTGAGGTCAACTGAAGATCATTTTAAAGAGAGGGTGGTGTCTAAATTAAGAGTTCTTTAACGCAAAGCTTTCCCTTGGCCCTTGTCATCTTGACAGCAGTTAGTATTGATTAATAGCTTTTATAAGAAGGTTTTTAGGTATGGGTGATAATTCTCTTAGAGAATTATTAAATTATTTAATATTTAAATATTAAAATCTCCCTTTGGAGATTTTAGAGATAGATTTGCTTTATGAAAAAGCAAGCCACAATTCCTTCTATTTTCTGCATGATCTTATTTCAATGCCTTATTGTATGCTTACCATTCACAACGTTTGGCTTTTGAACACCTTTGTGAAATGGAGTAGATAGGAGGGGTCCCAAAGAATGCAATGCTGAATATAAATTGGGATATGCCAAGGATCAATTTTAGAGAAAAGGGGCAGGGGCGGGGGAGGTGTGTCAAACATCCACGAGCCACATTGCGGATTTTCACCTCCACCTGCTGTCAGGGATTCCTCCCAGGCAGGTGTGCGGGACCAGGCATGAGTGGAGGGAGAAATGCCTTGGGATGACACTGGTGAAGAGCATGGGGTCTGGACGACCCGAATATGCACTTTGCTTGTGGCAGCTTGCTAAGTCCAGACATACCGCTTCTGTCTTACTTGGGTGTGTGCGCTGAGCGCACCCACGCTTGTCACTTGGCGGGTTGACTGAGCCCAGCTGGAGGTGAGAAGTTCTGGGGCAGGTCACCGTGGGCTCCCATCTCTACCAGGTCCATGAGTTGTTATGAAAGTGTAAGACTCTGCTCCACCTGGCACGGCTTTGCTCCAGAACCCGAGGGATTTGCTTTAAGACCTGACGGTGGGCTCTGCCATAAACCCCACAGGACATCCTTCCCTGCTGCCCACCATCTGGACAGCGCAGAGTCTCTGGGTCATGTGGACCAACAGGTGGGTTCTGCTGCAGTGTCCTTCCCTGCTCTGAGCCTCACTCAAAGGGGACAATAGCCTTTTGAGTCAGCCAGTGTATGAATTTGAGTGAGGTTCCCAGGTGTGGAAGATGCTGCTTCCGGACCTCCTTCCAGGCACCGTGCCCCCTTCTTTGCAACGCAGGGATTTACCCTTTATTTAGATTGGGCAGCCCCACAGGCCCCTGACCACCAGAGCTGCACATAGCTCAGCGATGTGGCAGCCCCCAGCAGCACCTACCGCCCCCAAAGCCCACGACTCTGAGGTGTTAGCTGCTTCTCGGTCATCTTCCTCCACGTGCACGAGGTCGTCCACTGCGGCTTGGTGGGACGTGCGGAAGGGCATTCAGATGGCCCAGTCTCTTCGGACGACGTTATGCCAGAGGGCTAGGATGCTCCATCCCCGCGAGACCAAATGCTACACGTACACTGCTTCACCTGCCACGTAGCTGTTCCCAGTCCCCGTAGCGGAATGATATCCTGGCCAAAGCAGCGGCCACCGGCCACGGCACAGGAACCAGGGAAATCAGCTCTAGGGAGAATGTTGTCTCCGGTGTAGGGCGGCAGTCTGGTTACCAGCTCTCTGAGTTTGTAGTGGGATCTGCTGTCTCTGTCAATCATACGAGATTTCCCCACGGGTCCGACTCTTCCCCTGCTGGTGGGTTCCAGGTTTCAAAACTGGCTCAGGCCAGGAAACTGGGCAAGGAGGGGAACTTTATTGGGGGACCACTTTTAATCTGCTCTTTGTCCACCTTGTTTTTTTTTTTTTGTTGGTACAAATGGAGTGGTCCTTTGTTGGCTGCCCATCCATGTTGGCCCTGGAAATGCCACATGCAATTACCCAGCTGTGTGGCTGAGTATCAGGCACCCCACCTGGCCATCATTATGATGGGCACGTCCACCTGGCTCCCGGCTGGGAAGCGCCCCCGCCTGGCCGTTTCATGCTGTGTTGGCACTATTTTTTTCTGTCAATAACTGCATCTTAGTTTCATTGAAATGCAGGATATGACCCTTTCTTTTTCAGATTCTTTCAGAAAACAAATTTCAATTTCATCATCACAGTACCTTCGAATGCCACTTGCCACCTCTTTGCTATGATCTTTATTATATCCTCAGGATTGCCTTGAAGAAGAGGCATTCTTGGCTCCACACTGGGCCTGGAGCCTACTTAAAAAAAAAAAAAAAGAAAAGAAAAGAAGAGACAGTCTCTTCGACATGTGTAGAGTTCTCTAAATAGTATTTTTGTATATCCTTTCAAATAAGATTATTTTATAGGTATTATAAATATACCCTGGGTAACATTATAATGCATTTCCTGATTTATTTGCCGCATTGGAATATATTGACAATATTTTCCTAGTATCCAATACCCTAACAATAATACTAATGCCATCAAGGATAACAGTCATTAATATTTATTGGAGAAGGTACTCTTTTAAGCACTTTACATGTATTGGCTCATTTAGTGTTTGTAAGGCCCTGATCCATAAATGGCATTGATTCCCCCCCCCCCACACACATACCCCTTTCCAGATGAAGCACATGACACTCAGGGAGACCCTAACTTGTGTAAAGACACTACAGGTTATATGTGTGTTCAGAGATGTCCCAGTTCGAAGATCATCATCCGGTATCCTTATATCTTCTGTACATGTTGTAGAGAAAATCTCTATCTTGAAATTTTCTTCTGTTGAAGTTATTACAAACGGCAAGATCTAAGTGCCAGTCAAATAATTGGCCCTATATTAAGTGTCTTTCAGTGTTATTCTTTCCAGACGTAGTCTTTTCACAGCTCATTACATCGTATCTTTTTTTTCTTTTTAAATTAATATCGTTCTGTGCCCGGTGCTGAACTCACTCAAGTCAGAAGTTATGAAAAAGCATAATGGGGTTTTCATTAGGAGACATGTTTCCAGCAAGTCATTTAAATGAAGGAGCTGATCATTTAAAACAGAGAAAAGAATAGATCATTTTGAATAAAAGAGAGTAAGTTGCATTCAACTGTTTTCCTTGATCTTAATAGTCCTTCAAACTTGGTCAGAAAGGTGACCGGCGGGGTAAAATCCAGAGCCAGCCCACGGAACCTGCTGTGCGCGCGCACGGGGCCGCCCGGAGGCACCTTCAGCGCTCACTGACTTCCCGTCAAACTGCGACTGGCTTTGCTTGGTAATGGGTCTTGTTTTGTTTTGATTATAAAACAATTCATGTTAATTGAGGGATATTCGGAAAAACAGAGAAAATTTAAATTGCTCCTAAGTCTGTCACTTTGAGGAAATCGTTCAACAATTTGGGTTTCTTTCCTGTCTCTCTATCTCTTCCCCCCACCAAATCATGACTGAAATTGCTGGTCCTACTGTGTGAGTGGAAAAGGATACAGAGAGGGGCCAGCCAGAACTGCCAAGTGCACACAAACAGGGCACATAACCGTCTCCACGTTCTCCTTTCCTGAGGCTCTGACACTCATGCACACACGTGCACATATGTACAGCTCCCTACACACAAGATGTCCACATGCATGCAACACACATGTGCACACAGGCACACACATATCAAATAATGCACACATAAGCACATACATGAGCCGTAAACACACACACACACAATGCACACACGCAACACAACATGCACACCTACACACAGTGTGCACACACATACAGTGAAGCGTGTGCACATGTACACACGTATGCACACACAAGATACCTGCCCCCCAAGGTGTGTACACACACATGCACACGAATGTACAATGCATACATACACTCACACCAATGCACACACGCAAAATGCATAATGCACACATATTAATGTGCGTACATGTGTGCATACACACAAACTGGCAGACACACATACACGCTTGTACATACATGCAGAGCACTCACGCAGATGCATACTTACGCACATTTCACACACTCACGTGCATGCACAATGTACCCATATATGTGACAGACCAAAGCATACTCCCATACACACATGTGCATGCAGATACTGACACACACATGCACACACATGTATACGCCTCCCCACATACACCTCCAGCAACCTCCAGCAAGGGAGCACAAAATGGTGCATACGTTTGGCCCTCACCTCCAGTTCACTGCATTTCAAGAGGAGCCTGAAGGACTCTTCTTGGACTGTGAAGGCCCCCCAGCTCCCTCTACACTTTCTGCCCTGGAAGGGCCAGGACCTGACATGCAGCACCCAGTTCCAGGAAGGAGGATCCCCGTAGGAAAGATGACGCCCCCAGAGCAGCGCATTCGCGTCCAGCACTTGTCATGTGGTGAAGTCACTGCCCTCAAGCTTCTGTTATTTTGACTCTGTGCTGGAAGCCAGAGTTGGGGTCAAGGTGGAAAAGAACGGTCACCTTCCGTTGCCCCTGGGGAATGGGAACCGCCCAGTGTAGGTAATCGAAGTCCTTGTGGTCGAATGAAGAGATTCTCTCTCATCCAGTTTACACACGCCATTGCGCTGTGTAGGCTGACAGGTGCATCTGCGGGGCCATCTCTGCGGATTGCCTTGAGGAGCCTCCCATGGTGGGAATACTGGGTAAACCCGTGTCTTCGGTGCTTCTGAAACCCACGGCCAATGTGCCTTCTCGGTCTTATAATAAATAAGATGAATTAGTGGTGTCGGGAGCAGGGGAGGCAGTGGGAGAACTTTACGAGTTCATAGTCTGAGCCAAGCTATAGTCTGGGGGCTTACATATACTTTTTATGCTAATCTGTCTTTTTTTCTTCCTTTTAAAAAAAATAAATGTTATGTTTAGAACAGTTTATGATGTAAAGAAAATCTGTGAAGATGGTATAGAGAATTCCCTTATACCCTAAACAGCGTCTCCTATTAACAACACCTTACCTTACTATAGTAAAATTGTTAAAATTAACAGTGGCTGATATATTATTAATGGAAGTTTATTGTTTATTCAGAATTCCTCAGTTTTTATCTAACGTCCGGGACCCTATCCAGGATGCCATGTTACACTTACTCACCGCAGCGCCTCAGACTCCTCTTGGCTGTGACATTTTCTCAGACTTCCTTGTTTTTGTTTTGGATGTCCTTTATTTATATCAGCATGCACTCGTGGATATTTATCCTGTACTCTGGGTTGTAACCCACTATCACTTATTTCTTTATTTTGTGGCTCAAAGTGTCCCAGCTTTGGCCACTGGGAAGTGTCTCAGTTTACCACTTTGTCATTTCTCCACTGGTGCTCCAGTTTTGTCTTGCATACTTCCTGCCCCGTCCTGAAACCAGCCATTTCTCCAGGGAGCCCTGTTTCCTTCTCTTTTATGGAAACTGAGATCTGGGTGCCAGGTGGGCTTGTCGCTACTGGGGTGTCGTTTATCTCAGGTCCTCTCAGCTGAAAGAGCAAGAGATGTGTGGATACCAACCCATGCATGTGCACATGTCCGTAAACATTCCTGTGTGCACTTTCTTATCTATATCAAACCAAACATGAGCTTTTCCTGATACCCCACTTCTAATCGGTCACACGTGGATCATCCTGGCCTCTTTCCGTGGTTGACCTGCACGCTGTCGGAAGTCTCAGAACCAGAGCAGCTGACAACCGTCAGGAACAGCGCCTACCCCGCACACAGAGAGGGCGGGTGACATTGCCTAGGATGCTCTGACTTCTACAGAGAAGGATGTTCTCTGCAGCCTACTGTTTCTGGTTGCACCTTTCGGGCTTAATCCTTTCCACTTACAGGGTAAGCCTTGTAAAAAACAAAGAAAGACAAAACTAAATAAAGCTACTGCAAGCAAGAAGAAGTCGGCTCTAACAAAAGAAACCGATTGTTGGTGGAATTAGAAGAATAGTAGACACGTGGGACACTAATTCATGCTACCCAGCATTATATATTAAGTGAAAAATGTGTAAAATGTCCCATAAGTGAGGAAGGAATGACGATAGGCAGAAAGTAGATATGTGTGGTCACGCATTTTTTGCATGAGTTGTGTGTGTCTTTTCACGTTCGTACATGTGCACTGTGTGTGCGTGACTAATGGTATCACGGTACGTCCCCTTGAGAAACGATGAGAAAGGACACTGTAGGGTGGAAAGCACAAAAACTAATAATTGGTGCATATATTATCATTAATTCCAGTTGAAGGCACAAAGAATCAAATGCTTTATTAAAGTCACATGATAACTCTCATACTCCCATATTTCATAAGATTTTCCTCACCCCAAAATCCTGTTTTTTTTTCCTATTGCAATGAACTTTTAACTTATATTCATGACAAGATCTCTAAGAAATTATGGATTTAATTTTTAAAAAAATAGTGAAGAAGCACTTTTATCGCACGTTCTATTGCATTGAAAAACAATATGCACAATTTTGAACAGACTTATAAATCCATCCCTCAGAATGGGAAGAAACATGTTAGTGTTGCTGTGTAGAGTAATTAATCCAAATGTCATCATTTTCATTTATCGGGTGGCACAATCTTAATTCCTGTCAGAAGCAGAATATTTATACCTTCTGAGCAGGATGTGTCCTCAGAGAAAAAATGCATTAAGGGATGGGAGGAAAAATTAAGAATTAATATAAATATTTTCTAATGACTCTGTGTAAAACAGCACATCCCGATTAGTTTCTCTTGTAGGTCTTGGTATCAGTAAGATGGTCAGGACATCATCATGAGGCAGATCGTGAAAACAGACCTTGCCCTGAATTTACGAGGAATCAGGGATTCAGCCTGGAATTCAGGGTGGTTCTCGCCCTGTTCTCTTCTTCTCAGCCTCCTTGTATTTCTGGAGTTGAGAGACCATGTTTATCTACTAGTATTTACTGAAATACAGTGATGCCACATTTTAAAATGTCACCAGCCCGCACCTGGTCTCAAGAGTCGGGGTTGAAAACAGTGAAAAGGAGTAAAGGTGAATTTGAATGTGAGGAAGGGAAAGGAAGAGACCCGGAGGTCAGGAGACCAGCCACATTCCTGGCCACCGTGCACACCTGATTTCATTTCGTCTCCCCAAGAGAACATTTTACAGAAAAAGCAGTCGACCCACAGAGAATCAAGGACCATGCTCAGTGTCACACGATTAGTAAGAGGGCAAAGTAGGATTCAAATCTAGAACCCTTGTGTCTGACCCCCAAATCCTGGTGAACTAATTCATTCACTAAACATACAATTTATCAGGAACCTGCTCAGCAGCTCGCTCTGCTCTGCAGTACAGGGATGGATACTGGGCTCCATGGAAATCCTACATCTGATTCTGTTGCTTCCATCCCTTCTTGGGTGCAGTCTCTGGAATGTGTGTGTGAGTGAGAAACTTCTATCCTTTTTTGCTCCCATTTTTGAGGTTACTCTTACTGAAGGCCAAACCTAATTCCAATTAAAGGGTGCCCAAGTACATTGACGTAGTTAAAGCCATGGTCTTGAAAGAGATCCCTGGGGGAGAGAGGGTGTTATCGGCAGGCGTGGGCCGGTTCATGCAGCTCTCCCAGCACCCAGCAAGGGCCCTGACCACCACAGTCTTGCTGGGAATTTTGAGGCAGACACAGGTCGCCCAGAGAAGAAGTGTCTCTCCAACATCTATTCTCCAGTAATGCTCCCGGGTCATTCCTTGACCTGCAGCCCTGCCCCTCACCCATCCTAGAAGCTGGTACTTGCTCTCTTAACCATTTCTGTGACTGAAAAGAAATGAGCCCAAAGATTGCAAATTCCATCTCATGTGTTGGAATTGCATTCTGTTGACATTACAAAACCCTTTGTATGTGTTTCTTAGAAATTTGCACTAGGCTGATGTCATATTCCCAATCATTTGGGGAACGTAGTCAGATATTGGGAGTAAAAGATTCTTCAAGGAAACAAAAAATACATTTAAGTAAAACTTACTTTCTCTACTTTGTGTTAATAAATTTATCTATAAACCATACGTAATTTGATTTTTTTAAGCAAATGGGTATATGCATACAGTAGGTCAATAGTTGTTTTTATCCTTTTGGAAGAAAACTTGATGGATGGTTTCTAAGTAGCAATTTTAAGGCCCTGGAAGGAAAGCCTTAGTTTTGTGTTTTGTGCCTGGTAAAATTATTTACGAGTTATTTTGCATGTAGAGATGGCAGATCGGATACCAGAGATCCAAGCTTCCTTCCTACATTCATTTGGCAAATACTCAGGTAATGCCTATGAATGGATATTTACTCATATGTGTTTTTTTTTTCTCCTTTTCAAAACTAACTCATAAATACAAGATCTGGAAATGCACACCGAGAGGATAAGCACAATCAGCAGGCACAAGAAGAAAGGCAGAAAGGAGGAAAAATAAGATCCTGGTTTTGAAGTAGATATTCCGAGGTACAGGTCCTCGTGCTCTTCGTGGGGGTTCGTGCTGGACTGAAGATAGCGGGCTCCTTTATGTGGACGCCTCACAGGGGCTATCTTAGACTGTTGGGTGTATGGAGAAATGTGCACTGCATGCAATAAACTCTTGCTTGATTAAAATCTTCAGCCTGCTAATGTTAAGGGACAAGACTTAAATATAAACAAGTGACAAAGCCCCAGACTAATTGAATGATCAAAATTAATCAAACTTCTCACATTTAAATGTCAGCTCACTTTGTAGAGACGAAAGTCACACATCAGAGAGCCAGGACAGAAGCTGGAGGGGAGTCAGTGACATGTTTCCATGGAGAATCCTGGGTCGTTCTAATAAAGCACAATAATGTTCGCATGCTATGGAGAGAAATGCCTCGCTTTATGGTCTGTTAACAAGCCGTATGTTGATTTCTTTGATAAGATATATTGCTAAACAGTCTTAATTAAGATAAAATAAAATGATCTTTATCTTTGTTGAAAAAAATAAATCATGTCTAAGTTCATGTAATTTATTTTTGCTTAGAACAAGACATTTAAAACATTTTCAAGGACATTATGTCTTCAGGCTTTAAAATATCAAGTAATTATCAAATCAATGATCATTTGGGGGAAAGTAATGAAGTATGGAATATAACCACTTCGAGTTATATAAATCATTACCACAAAGTATTTAAAACTGATGTCATTAGGAAAAGCACTTTAATAGTGAGGGTACTAAATGTCTTCAAAGTTCAACAAAAATTGAAATTATATTCTGAATAGTATTTGGAAAATCACATCTTTAAGCTTTCTTTCTATCAATCTGTTGACTTAATTTTTTTATAAGAATTGTTACTTTAAATAAATAAATCTTACCATAAAATACACATAGTAGGTTTAATCTCTGTCATTTTTATTTTGAAAATATATGTTTCAAGTATTATCACGGAGAAATTCTTTTAAGCAGAGGATTATGGAAGGAATTTTGAAATAATTTTTTTTATTTTTTTTTTTCTCATTACCATTAGAAGTAGCTAAGCAGGATGGTCAACATTATTTGCTAGGAAAAAATTCCATGCTCTTTGAGGACGCTCTCCCTGCTAGCCTAGAACAATTTTGCTTGCTTCTACCTCTGAGCACATATATTTCCAGCTTTGGTTTGTGCACACTTTATTCTTCTCTGTAGTTTCTATATGTAACTCTCGGGGGTAATTTTCCCACCTGCTTACTGTGTCTTTAAGGCAAGGACCTCTCCATTACTTGGGCCCTCTTTCCTGAGGTCCACAGTGATGTCCAGCAGAGGTCCCATCCAGGCCAGGCCCAGTGACGCCCCAAGCCCCTGGGAGGAGGAGACCCCAGTGGGGTGGCCATGAGCCTGAGTTCTAGTCAGCAGGCAGCCTGCTCAGGTGTGGGGTCGGGAGGCACTCAGGAAGAACAGATGATGATCTTAGGCTTATTTGGTGTCTGAATCAAGGCAGAGGCCTCACTAGAGTGGAAGGTCTCTTGCAAGGCTGTCTATTGACCTTTCAGCTCCACTGGAAAAGCACTGAGGAAGGGCAGTCTCTTAGATTCTTTGTCTTAGAGACCGTTGAGGAGCAGGCAAACCCGAGACAAAGTGTCCTTTCCTGCTTCTGCATGATCAACACAGTTCGGTTTGCTTTAGGATCCAGGGGAAGACTTATTTGGGAAACGGTTTACACACGCCCCGTGCATGCATACATGTATATATTCCATTACTAGTACACGTGTGTGTGTGTGTGTATGTGTGTGTCTATATATGACACATTCCCACACCGGTGTATACGTGTGTGTAAATGACATATAATCCCACATGAATATGTGTGTGTGCAAATGTATTTATGTGAATATATATATATATATATACACACACACCCAATCTATGTATATCACATCTATTCCCATACTGAGTCCCTGACTGATTTGTGTAAGCCTTCCTAACACTGATATTTGAAGAAATATGTTGATTTCAGTGATGGAGCATCCATCTACTGGTAAGAGGTGCCAAGCTCACATCTTAGTCGTTTCATTCCAAGCATGTCTTCAGGTATAATCATTTCTACACAAAACACATTTACTAATTATTGATTTAAATTAAATGATCAAAATGCATCTTATATTTTCAGAAATAAAGAACAGGGGAGCTGACTGTGTATGCCTAGTCCACGTAAACTGGGAGACTGTGGCTCAGGGACCGGAGGTTGGGATGTTCCCTTCTGATGCTCTCTCAGGTGGCACCATATTGGAGACCTTCAAAATACTGCATAAACTAATCATTTAATAGTTAACATTTGGAATAAATAAATAAATAAATAAATAAATAAATAAATAAAATAGTTAACACTGGGGTTTAATATTATTCTATAAACTTTTAAACATATTTTTAAAAATACAGGTAGAATTATGTCCTTACAAAAAAAAAAGTGAGGGTATAATCATGTTCATGTTGTATGAAGTTCTATTTTAGCAGCTGAAATGCTGAGAGAAGAGAGAGAAATGTCAACTTTTAGCGAGTTGCTGCACTTGCTAGATTGAGGACAGAATGCACAGAATTTTGGTTTTTTTTCTAGGAATTGCTTCTCAAAATAAATAATCCTTAACCATAAAACACAAGACTTCATGTACAACTACTTCTTAATTGTAAATGTGATTGTAAAATGGACCATGGGGGGGTCACCTAATCCATCAGATCCATGTTTATCAAATCATTAATTTATTCAACATACATGACTTGAACCCACGGCTACTAGGTATTACTGCCCCCCCCATGTGATGATTTTTCTGTTTTTAAACATCACGATACAAGTCAACATGACATGATTTTTTTTTCTGGAAGAAGATCGTGTTAATAATTTTATTGGAAAAGGTCACCATCTAATAGCTTTTTTTTTAAAAGTACAATTGATCATCTTGCAGAACTGTGACTCAGATAAACATGCATCCTAATCCCAGTCTGGTGTTCTTTTTATTTGACAAACAGAGGGTTCGATATCACACTGTGAAAAAAACTGCTCAGCCTCCACTAATGTTGTTAAAGAGTAGATGGTCAAGACCACACCTGTGGGGTCTCTAGATGTGTGGGGTCTCTAGACTGTGGCAGGAGACATGGTGGTGACTGAGGGTCTGCCTTGCACCTGCACAAAATTATTTTTTTTTTGCACAGAATTAATATTCTTTTTGCACAGAATTAATTTTTAAGCAGCCACCCTAACCTAGCCACGACAGTTAGAACACCTAAATTTCAAACACATGTGGTAAGCAGTAAAGGAACAACCGAACAGAATTCCATCTGCATGTATGTTAGAAGTGAGTTTCAGAACATTTCAGGTTTGCACAAGAGATGTGACCATGGCCTGATGCAGCTGCTCTGGGCTGAACTGACCAGTAGGCCAGTCGCTGGCTCCGAGCACACCCCAAGGACAGACAGGAGAAAACAACTCTAGAGCTCCACTTGCCAGGCTTCTCTGGGTTTTCCCCACCCATATGGCATGGCTGACAGTCTGACCCCTGGCTCATGCCCAGCTTTCTCTCCTGTCCCACATATGACAGCCCACCATGGCCCCCGGCTTCATCCAAGTCTCTGACATTGCAGTCTATTCTGTCCTTTCCAGGAAGCTCCCTTAAAGGGCTCATTTTCCCTCCCTCCTATTACTGCAAACTGAAATGCCTGATAGCACCTACTCATGAACTTCCTCTGGGATCAGGGGTGGGAACCAACCTCAATGCCCAAAGGAAAGACGAAAAAGATCTTACATCTTAACTCTCACCCCAGTCAATGGAT
This sequence comes from Neomonachus schauinslandi, assembly GCF_002201575.2. Classification (NCBI taxonomy): domain Eukaryota; kingdom Metazoa; phylum Chordata; class Mammalia; order Carnivora; family Phocidae; genus Neomonachus; species Neomonachus schauinslandi. Next base: position 134,799,270 of record NC_058407.1, read on the forward strand.
GGAGGAATGAACGACAGAATGGATAAACTGATATTACCTGACAGCTGCAATCCTAAAATGTGCTGTACACACGTCGTTTCTAATCCTTACATCAGTCTGAAAAAGTACTTATGATCTGTTGTTCTTGTTTTACACGTAATGACCCTGAAGCTTATGGAAACTAAGGGACAGACTTCGGGATTCTATCATGTTGTGTTAGTCACAGAAGCAGCAGGGATCCCCACTCAGATTGTGGTTTTGGGGTTTTGTTGGATTCTGCCTCCAATGTGAAGATCAATTTGCTAAGTTCTTTCCATCTTTCTGTTGCTGATCTGATGCCACCACTGAGCCTCTCCTAGCTGGCTACATGACCCTCCTAGGGGTCTCCCTGCTCCCCACGTGTCCCTAGTCTGCTTTCCCTCTGCAGGTGAAGTATCCTAGTGTTATTTTCAAAATATGTGTGCTTTTGCTCTCATCCATGAACTCATTGCCAAGACCAGTGGACCAAAAAAAGAAGCTTTTTCCAGGGGTGCCTGGGTGGCTCAGTCGTTAAGCATCTTGCCTTCGGCTCAGGTCATGATCTCAGAGTCCTGGGATCGAGCCCCACATCGGGCTCCCTGCTCGGCGGGAAGCCTGCTTCTCCCTCTCCCACTCCCCCTGCTTGTGTTCCCTCTCTCGCTGTGTCTCTCTCTGTCAAATAAATAAATAAAAATCTTTTTAAAAAAAGAAGCTTTTTTCATATGTTTTCCTTGAGGAGTTCTACAGTTTCAGGATGTATGTTTTAGTCTTTCATCCATTTTGAGTTGATTTTTGTGCGTGGTTTAAATTAAGGGTCCAATTTCACTCTTTTGCATGTGGGTATGTTCCCAACTGCCATTTGTTGAGGTGACTATCCTTTCTCCATAGTGTATTCTTGGCTCTTTGTATTGTGTATTCCTTTCTTTTTTTTTTTAAAGATTGATTTATTTATTTTAGAGAGAGAGAGAGAGAGCAGGAGGAGGGGCAGAGGAAGAGGGAGAGAATCCTCACGCAGACTCCTCACTGAGTGTGGAGCCTGACTCGGGGCTCAATCCCAGCACCTTGAGATCATGACCGGAGCCAAAACCAAGAGCCAGACGCTTAACTGACTGAGCCACCCAGGTGCCCCTGTATTGTGTATTCTTAATGAAAAATCAACTGACTACATATGTGTGGGTTTGTTAATGGGGTCTCTCTTCTGTTCTGTTGGTCTATATGTCTGTCTTTGTGCTGGCATTTGAATAGACATTTCTCCAAAGAAGACATCCACATGGCCACAAGTACATGGAACCAGTGTTTGCATCACTGATCATTGGGGAAATGCAAGTCAAAGCCACAGTGACATATCACCCCACACCTGTTAGAATGGCTAGTATTAAAAAACAGATACGTGTTGCCAATGATGTAAAGAAGTCAGAATCCTTGCACACTATCGGTGAGTGTATAACATGGTCCTGCTGCTATGGAAAACAGCATGAGATTTTAGTTAAAAAATTAAAAATAACACTACCTTGTGATGCAGCAATTGCACTCCTGGGTGTATATCCTAAAGAATTGAAATCAGGATCTTGAAGAGGTATCTGCACCCAATGTTATTGGGACTGCACTGCAGCATTATTCATAATAGTTGAGATATGGAAAAACCTAAATGTCCATGGACGGATAGATGGATGAAGAAAATGTGGGGATGTACACACACACACACACACACACACACACACCATGTGATATTATTCAACTTTAAAAGAGAAGGAGAGCCTGCCACATGCAACAACATGGATAAACCTGGTACATGTTATGCTGAATGAAATACGCTGGTCACAGAAAAATACTGTGTGATTCCACTTGTATGAGATATCTAAAATAGTTACACTAATGGAAGCAGAGAGTAGAATGGCAGTTTCCAGGGGCAGGGGTTGGGGGAAAAGGGGAGATGTTGTTCAATGGGCATGAAGTTTCAGTTAAGCAAGATGAGTAAGTTCTAGGGGACAGCTGCACAATATTGTGCTATAGTTAACAATACTATATTGTTTGAGATAACAATATATACATGTAATTGTTATGTAATATAGTATAGCTAAATAAATATCGTCCACTTAAAGGTTTATTAATTTGCTAAGAGCATGATTTCATGTTATGTGCTCTTAACAACAATAAAAAATTGTGCATTGGAATAGAACCATTCACCAACGACTCAGTGTATCATTTTCTGCACACTTTTCACAGCAATCATAACGCTTCTAACTTAAGTGACTCTAAACATTCTTTACTTTCAAAAGAAATAAACTTGCTTGCTCTTGATGCTCACACAAAATAATTCAGGCTGGTGGTGGAGAGACATGGTGATACATATACAGTCTCTGTATTGATAAGGCACTTTTCCTGGATTTCCCTGGATCATGCATAGGTTTTGTTGTTGTTGCTAAACTACCATGAATTTGGTTGAAATAATAGGAAAAGAAAATTTTTATACATCATTGTACTTGTCAGTGTCTCAGTGAAGAAACTTGCTGGGTTAGAAGGGTAGATGGTAGATGGGTGGGTGGGTGGATGGATGGTTGGATGAGTGGATGGTAGATGGGTGGATGGATGGATGATGAATGGATGGATGGAGGGATGGATGGATGGATGGATGGGTGGATGGATGGATGGATGGTAGATGGGTGGATAGATGGATGGATGGATGGATGGATAGATGGATGGGTAGATGGATGGGTGAGTGGATGGCAGGTGGGTGGATGGATGAATAGATTGGTGGATAGATGGATAGATCGATGGATGGATAGATGGACAGTTGGTTGGATGGATGGGTGAGTGGGTGGGTAGATGGCAAATCTGACCTAGATTTCTGCCTTTAGTGATTCTTACAGAGCCATTTAATATTTCTTAGACATAGTTTCACATAGTTTCCTTATTTTTAGAAGTTGTCCCTATATAAAAACCCTGAGAAATAAGCAAGTAGAGGAAATGTGAAAGTGCCTTGAAAAGTTAAAAGTGGCATACCCAGGCAGTCAGTTTTTTACTATTAAATTCTGGAAATTCAAAATGAGAGACTGAGTCACATTATACTTCCTGGTGAGCATGAGAGTTATTTTCTAGACTGAAAATGCTCAAACTCGTTCGTGCAAATGACTCCTTTTGCCGTTGCGAAGTTTGGGAGCTTTTTTAAAATTTATTTTTCATACACTCCACTCTGGCAGGCAATTGTTAAGCTGGTAATGGAAAGGTAAGCAGTTTATTGCAGGTGGCAGTTAGCAAGCAGTCAGATAGCTTGAAGCTTATCCTCACAACGGAACATGAGTAGTGACCCTGTGGATGTCCTAAAGGATTTTGGAGGAGCCATTTCAGGGATCAATGGCAGTTCCATTACTGTTTTCATGGTTAATCAATGGAGCACACACTGTGACATGCCGCAGTTCTCAGACACCCAGCTGCATCCCACAGCCACAGAAGGGTGAGCTCCAGAGGAAAAGGCAGATCTGAAAACCCTCAGGAAAAGGAGTAATATTGCTTAGTAAATTTCTCCTGCCACAGCAAAGGAAATCTACTGCTCAGCATGTTTTACTCCAGTACCCAGGGAAGATTAAAACAGAATTGATGATAGAGTTGGCAACAAATTGTACTGTTCTTTAGTTGGCTGAATAATGCACATGTCATATTTGAAAATAAAAAAGCCTTGTTTTAAAGAATAAAAATCAATGAATCCCAAAACGAGGTACATTTTAAACATTACCGAAAGTGTTTTTTACACATTCTTTGTCTTTTTTTCTCTCCTTCTGTCTCGGAATGTAAATTTCCAGTGTCTATTTCATGGTAGGACTTTAACAACATGCAGATCCTGTCTGTTCTTCCCACTCTTCTCCAATTCACTTACCATATCATTTGCTGTGAAGATTAATATCCCATTGTCTGCCCCGGAGGTGGAGAATGCCATGTTACCCTAATATAATGAGACTTTCTACAGAATTTGCTATTTTTAAAATCTTAACTGTGGCTTTTAGAAGCTAGTGTGAAGTAATAGTACACAGCAATATTTTCTGTTTTTCCAGCCCTCTGGTGGAATACCCAGAACGCTAACATGGCATTTCTTTCTGTCTTCTTCATTTCTCTTGGACAGAAACTTACTTAGATCATGGGCGAAATCTCGACAAGAAGCCAGGACAGACTTATTCCCAATATTCTTACCAATTACGAGTGTAAATTTGTGTTGGTAACGTCATAATTATGTTAGGGAGGATATTCACTTTCCATCTCAGTGAGTGATGTGTGCATATGTACGTGTGTGTGTCTATCATGAGAAATTAAAAAATTATCATTTTAAACCTTCAATATGTGCCAAATGCTGGTCTCCATATCTGTATACATTATTATGTAAAATTCTCAAGTGACCCTGAAGCCCATGTCACAGGCTGGGAGACTGGGGCCCAGACAGACGACATTTACTCACGCAGCTGGGGTCATGCAGCTGTGGCTGCCCCTCCGGAGGTCAGCTAGTGTCCTTAGGTGATCACTCACTCCAGCTTTCAGAATATAGTTTGTCGGTTCTCAAGCAATTGAAACTGATTTAAACTCGTGACATTATTCCCAGACAAATAAAATAAGACATAAGCTGTGAGTCTTTAAAACAAGGGCTGGCAAACGTTTTGCTAGAGGGCCAGATAGTAAGTATCTCAGGCTTGGCGGGCCATCTGATGGTCTCTGTCCCCACCACTCGGGCCTCCCCTTGGGGTGTGAAAGCAGCCACAAACCTAAACGGACAAGTGTGGACGCGTCCCAGCAAACTTCATCCAAATGGTCAGGTAGGTGGGCTTGGCCCACGGTGTTAGTTTACCAAGCCCCAATTAAGGCATGCACTGGTCTTATCAGAGATGAGGGTGATGGTACAGATTTTCAACATTTTTCCTAGAAGAATGATCTGATTTAGGGGATATTTTGAAATTTGAATCATTATGGAGAAAGTATAATAGAATATACTGGGGAGTAGGAAGGTGGGGTGGGTTTAGAATGGCAGAAATTAGGATACAATCACACATAAGGTAAGTGAACTCCCAAGCGGGAGGAAGAAAGGAGATTATCGAATTCTAAAACTCTTAGTCTCTAGGAGTTCAGCCGCTCTCAGGAGCCGGATCCTGGAGATCTGAGCAGATGGCTGACCCACATTCCAGTTCATTCTTCACACTGACTCCACGTGGGTCTTCTTTCCATTTTCCATTGGGCATGCATGGCAGGGTTCACGCCAGGGCTCAAGGGTCAAGAAATAGGGGATTTGCATCAATAATGCCTTTCGGGAAAATCACCAAATCTTTGTATTATTATTATTTATTCTGCCTTACTACAAGCTTTGGCTAAAATCTCAGATCTACAAAGCAATTGCTCTGTTTATGTCTCTTCAGTGCCCCCCCGGGGAGCATTCTCCTGCCAGGCTGAGAGCCTTGGACCACCCAGTTTGGAAGTTCCCAGATGCAGAGGGGTGCAAGCTCAGGGCGCATGTAGGTGGGCTAGGATCTATCCCTGTCTTTCTCCACGGCTGCCTCTTTAGCCAAATTGATTGGATGCCTGGACTCCTGAATCAGATGGTTCTGAAGGCCCACCAAAGGCCAGAGAAGACTGTAGAATCCTTGCATTTATTGCTCACTCACTCAACAGATGTTCGTGGATTGCCTCTTTGTATGTTTGAATAAAAGTCTCAGTCTCAGGAGTGAGAGCAGGAGCCCTGCAGACTTCTGGCCAACTGCTCAGCAAGATTATCTTCTACCAACAACCACACTCCTGGGTGGTCCACATTAAAGATGACATAGCTTTGTAACTTCTCCGTGTTTTCCAGTTTCCTGCTGTATCTCCGTCTCCACATTAAATAGTACCCAAACTCTGAAAACAGAAAGGCCCATGTGTAGTGTGTGTGTCTTGGGGAAACCGTAAAGTGGGGAGCTGGCCTGGGGGCTCTGTCTGCATCATAAGTGAGACATGATCATCTTCTGCACAAACACTTTTCCAAGTGCTTTCTGTAAGTGCACATTATTTGCTATTTGATCAGGAAATAACACTATCAGGTAGGCAACGAATTGTTGCTTATTGTTCAAATGTTGGTTTAGAACAAATTCAAGTTTGTACATTGGTGGCTCATTGTCTAAATTCCAATCCGTGGATGTGATTAATTTGCTCTCAAGAGTGGTTTTTCTTTGCTTTAGCTTCTCCTTTTCTTTTTCAAATAAGTTAATGTTTTTAAAAAGTCAGTAAGTGTGCATGGAACAAACTCAAACATACAAAAAAATAAAAATAACTCCCCTTTTTTCTGCTCCTTGATTTTCACTCTGGGGGTGACCAATGTAAGTATTTAGTGTGGTCTGCGTTCACATGGGTCTGTGTTGTCTGAATACATACACACATATGCATTTCAGGTTTCAGCAGATGTCTTAGAAGTCATTTTTATGAGTACATAAACAGCTATCATCTTCTTATTGTATGAAGTTACTACCATGTCTTATTTAACCAGTAACTTGTAGATACACATTTAGATAACATACAATCTTTTGCTTACAAAAAGACAAACAAACAAAAAGCTTGCAGAGATGAAGCCAAAACAGATACAATTTTGCATATACAACATAAATCAATAGAACAAATTTCTGAAAGAGGAAATCATGAGTTAATGGCTATGGATCTCTTAAATTTCAAATTAGTACCACAGGGGTTTAAAGTATGTATCTTACGCTTTTCTTCTAATAATTGTATGACTTAATCTAAAAAATACTTTTAATGCAACAGGAATTGGTTTTGATGTAAGAAGTAGGTTTGGGATCCAACTTCATGTGTGCATTTATTTTATGTGACTACCCTGTTCTAGCAAACCCATTTATTAAACAATTCATGTTTTTCCCCCTGATACTCCAATGTCACCTGCAGGACAGTCCCAACTCATTCCCTCTTTTGGGATACCGTATGAGTTTCTTGTGGCTGCTTCAGCAAATTCCTGCAGACTTGGTGGTCTAAAACAATGCAGATGTATTATCTTACAGTTCTGGAGGCTGATGTCCAACATGGGTCTCAGTGGGCTAAAAGCAAGGCATTGGCAGGACCGTGCACCTTCTGGAGACTCCAGGGAGAATCCATATTCTTGTGTTGTCTGGACAGACCACAGTTAATTTATCCATCACCTGCTGAAGGACATCTTGGTTGCTTCCAAGTTTTGGCAATTATAAATAAAGCTGCTATGAATATTTGTGACCAGGTTTTTGGTGGACATAAGTTTTCAACTCCTTTGGGTAAATACCAAGGATCACAACTATTACATCGTATGGTGAGAGTATGTTTAGTTTTGTAAGAAACTGCTAAACTGTCTTCCAAAGTGCCTGCTCCATTCTGCAGGCCCACCAGCAGTGCGTTGCTCCCCATCTTTGCCAGCATCTGGTATCATCAGGGTTTGGATTTTGGCCATTCTGATAGGTGTGAAATCCATGTGCTTTGTGTTACTAAATGAATACTATGCCTTTAATTCCAAACAAGTGTTTTGTTTCCCCAATGTAAAAACCGTACTTTCTTCCAGTATAATTGTCTCATATAAGCCTTCATGATGTGATCTTAGACACATCTCTTACCTGCCAGTGTGGTAACCAGTACAGGATCTCCTTACCACCATGATATCAAGGGATCGGCATTATTGCTATGAAGAGTAGTAGTTCTCTTTCAAAGGGAAACTCTGAGGGACCGTACCCAGTTCACCTTCCTCCCTGAGGCAGGGACTCATGGAAAACTCTTACAAGGTGAATTATTGTGTGAGGAAGAAGAGCGTCATGAGTTTCACCACAAATAAGATGCTGACTCAGAGTGTGCGTGTGAGCAGTTCACCTATGATAAAGGTGGTTCTAGATCAAATACAACATCGCATACCTATTTCATCCCATGTGTATTAATGGAGTGATTTCATGTCAAGAATATGTAACACAATTTGAAGATATCACTTGCATTTACGTTGTATAGCCTTCTTCAAGGCTGTTCCTGGAGACTGTGCTGAATATTTTAAAATTTTCAAGGATCTCACCTTCCATTTGGTAATGAAATTAAAAATTGAGCTTCTGAATCTTTGAACCACCAGTCAAAATCTGAATGTCCCAAATTTGTTACAGGTAGGATGGAATGGGGAAGTTGAATCATTTTTGTGTTTCCCAGAAAATTCCTTTCAAAGTAAAATAGCATGCTACTAAGAAAATCCTTGTCTTTGCTTTAGCTGTATCTAGATGTCTCCTCTTTATAAGCACATTATTTATCATTTCATTAGAGTATTTGGGTGCTTTTCACGTTATCTGTTGGGATCTGCCCACAGGGACCTTCCCAAGGGCCCTTTTGTCACAAATTCAACAATGAAGTTCAATCAAAAATATGCATATATACATAAATCATGTATCCATATAATACCAGGTATGTTAATTGTTTTAAACCTCAAACACATAAAAAATAGGGAAGAAAAATGTAAAAACCTGTGATTTTACCATTACTATTGATAAGTTTTTATGCGTGTATTCACGTGCTGTTTATGTAAACATAGGCTGGATAATGTTATAGGGATAAATTAACTTGAAATCTCAGTGACCTCAGGGCACACTGGTTTAGCACCATCCCTCACAACGTGTGGGTGACTCTCCAGTGGAGCTGTCCTGTGTGTGACAGCCCTGTGAGCAAGTGGCTTCCCGCCCCCCTTGGTGCACTTCCTCCACTTCATGAGGTAGATACAGGGGACGTGGCCTTTGAGGGAACTCAGTGATCAGAGTCTTGGAGGGTCCATGGTAGAACAGTGCCAAATGGGACCCAATGAGCCATAATCTTTAAGGTGATGGCAGAAATGCCCCAAACGTGCCACCAGGAGGTAGCTTTTGTTTAGATGTCAGTGAGGTTTGAGTGTGTAATTACACATCTAAGAATGTTCCTGAGGAAACTATTCAGAAATGTGCAAAGCAACTCATCCCAAGGAATGTTCTTCCAATGCTGCTTATTATTTATTTATTTAATTGAGAGAGAGAAAGCAAGGACGTGAGCGGGGAAGGAGGAGGGGCAGGGACAGAAGGAGGCTTAACCGACTGAGCCACCCAGATGCCCCTCTATTTATTATATTAAGAGAGTGGAAATAGCATAGGGAACTAACCTGTCCCCAGGCTCTGGTAGCCACCGTCTTACTCCCACAGGTTAGGGGCCGTAACAGCCTCCCATTGTGACCAGTTCTGGTTTACTGCACCAACGTTGCCTCATCACTTTCCAAAACTCAACCATTATTGGCAAATATTCACTTTATCAACCATCCTTCTTTATTCAGCTTGAATGTGCCATCATTTCCTGCCAGGACTCTGTGTGCTACATATGAAAAATCAATTTGTAAACTCAGAGTAGCATTGAAAGATAAGGAGTTGGGGTGAACATCACCTGGGGCTCTGAAATGAACAGTCAGCTGGTAGCCATGCACTTGGTTATGGCACTTCCCATAGAAGAAAACTTTGTTTTATTTATTTTTATTATTTATTTTTTTAAAAGATTTTTATTTATTTATTTGTCAGAGAGAGAGAGAGCACAAGCAGGGGGAGAAGCAGAGGGAGAAACAGGCTCCCTGCTCAGTGGGGAGCTCACTCCCAGGACCCCCAAGATCCTGACCTGAGCCGAAGGCAGACGCTTCACTGACTGAGTCCCCCAGGCGCCCCTATTTATTTTTATTTTTTAAAAAAAATTAAAATTTGAATAAGATGACACACAACGTTACGTTAGTTTCAGGTGTACAACACCATGATCCAACTTCTTTATACGCTATGCTATGCTCACCATTGGTCACCATACAATGCTATTATAATATCATTGACTGTGTTCCCTGTGCTTTGCCTTTTATTCCTGGGACTTATTCATTGGATAACTGGAAACCTATACCTTCCACTCCCCTCCCCCATTTTGCCCATCCTACTCCCCTTCCCTCTGGCAACCATCAGTGTGTTCTCTGTGTTCATAGGTCTGATTGTGCTTTTTGTTTTCTTATTCATTTGTTTTGTTTTATAGATTCCACATATGAGTAAAATCATATGTTATTTATCTTTGTCAATCTGATTTATTTGTTTTAGCATAATACCCTCTAGGTTGATCCATGTTGTCAAAATGGCAAGATCTCATCCTTTTTTATGGCTACATAATATTTGTGTGTGTGTGTGTGTGTGTGTATACACACAACATCTATCCTATCCATTCCTCTATCAGTGGACACTTAGGTTGCTTTAAGATAGCCACACCAAGAAGAAAATGTTTAAAACTGGGTTTATGTCTTTCATATCTCAAACTTGCTTCTTGGCTAAATGGTAGGTACTTTTCCCCCCCATTGGAGGATGGTGACATTACATACATTTCATGTCACAAAATTATGTGAAGTAATTCAGAGAGAATTCAAATGTAGTTATATGTACTAGCTCTGTTTTTATTAATCTGGTATTTTGTTTCTTCATTGAAAAAAAGTTTCTTGTTCACCTAAATTGTTTAAGATTGGTAAAACCTAAAGCTTGTTTATTTGTCCAGCTAGGTTCTTGGGTGTGAGTAGAAATGTCACTAGTCAGTGATTCTTTCTTTTCTTCTTTTTAAGATTTTATTTATTTGAGAGAGAGAGAGGGACAGTGAGCATGAACAGCAGGGAAGAGCAGAGGAAGAGGGAGAAGCAGACTACCCGCTGAGCAGGGAGTCTGACACAGGGCTTGATCCCAGGACCCCAAGATCATGACCTGAGCCGAAGGCAGACGCTTAACCAACTGAGCCACCAGGCGTCCCTAGTCAGTGTTTCTTAATCTGTGTTTATAGGAAACAAAATCATATTGAGCTTCAGAGTTGTTTAAATATACAACGTGTATGGAAGTCTTTCCCCCTATTTTTATGTACCTAAGTAGTTAAGAAACCTGCACCTAATTTAGAAAATAAAATATTATCAGTGTAATAGTATGATGGCATTACAAACATATGAAGAGAAAGTCATTTTTCATCAGTCACTTATTAACATTTATGATCTAGAGTTAGTTGTATAGTTGCTCTTACTTTCCGTGTGGGTACCTGTAAGATGGAAATGAAAACAATTCATCCCTCGAAGCTTTGTTACAAGATTAAATAAAAACTGTTCTATAAACATTAGGTCTTTTTAAAAAATCTATTTGACTTATTTCAGTGGGATTATATAATCAAGCACTTAGGTAAATGCCAAAATATTTGATGTAATAATAATGTAGACACAGATTTCATTTATCTGAATTACAAATTAGAGCTCTATGGCCAGAGACCAGTATGAAATAAAATTCCAGTAGTATACTCCCTTCAAAATATGGAAGGTTATGTTCCTGGAATATGCGTGGTGGGAGAATTCTCTCTTGAGGAATTTCACACGTTATTCAACAAACAGGGTTGAAAAATAGAAGTTATTAGTAAACTTATGATGTTCTTTAGAAATAAATTTTTCTTTACCCCCATACACCAACAAAACATAAGACCAAATAGAAAAGCATTGTAAACATAGTGAATGAGTCATCATGGGCACATTTCAATTAACTTCAATTTACCTTCTCTGGTCTCCAAGGTTCCTGGCATTGGACTATATCCATCTTACTCACACTATAGGCTTGACACACAGCTGTATGCATAACTCAGTAAATTTGTATTGAGTGGGCTGGTCAGGGTTAAAATTTTCCTCCTCCGTGTTGAAAGGCTGTTCTCCATGGGTCTCCTGTGTTTCTGAACATCTTCTAAGCAAAGGCACTGACTTCCCTTTGGTCCATACTGTCTTTTCAAGGATGGTCTTAGAGTCAATAGCCTTAAAAGACAGAGGTTGCATCCGCCTCTGGAGCAGAGGGGAACTTGCGTGCTGTCCAGCTGAAAAACATCTCCATCTGGGGCCGGGGCGGCCAAGCTTATTGCTCCTTTTAGAAGACTCGTGGGGTCCCGAGGCTCAGGGCCCCTCTACTGTCACACAGAACACTGTGTGTACCCATGTGGAGAAGAACAGTCCTCACCATGTGTGTTTGTGGGAGCTGGAGCTTAGGCAAATAGCATTAACACGCTGTCACCTGCTACTGCTCTGAATGATAAATCGTCTTTTATCTCTGACTCATCTTCTCCAGCATCTATGAAACTAGAGCAGGCTAATTTGTTACCTTGCAATCAGAGTACGCTCTCAGACCCTTCTCAGTTCCTGTCACACCACGGTTGAAAAAGGGTGCTATCCATTCCATTTTCTGGTGGAAAAATATGCCAAACATTAAATATAGTTTTGTGTGTGCTCCGTTCAAATGTTCTGTATTTTATGACTTTATGATGACTCCTTCCTTGCTTCTCAGAGGTTATTAAACACCTGCCCTGAGAAACTTAACTCTGTCCTTTGTAAAGACTCAGGATGGGGGCTCCCATGCTGGGATCATTTCCAGCCCTGGAAACCTATTTCTTACAGCAGACACGTTTCTAAGGGGCCAGCCCTCCCACCAACAATGAGAAAGGCTAGGAAGAAGGAACAGGTGCTGAGACACCTACCTGAAGGAGTATTGGTCAGCTTGGGCTGCCCTGACACACAACAGGAATGTCTTTTCTCACAGCCCTGGAGGCTGGAAGTTTGAGACCGGGGCAGCAACATGGCCAGGTTCTTGAGGATGGTCTTCTGGATTGTAGACAGCTGCTTTCTGTCCTCACATGGCAGAGAGTGAGAGAGACCTCTCTCTTCTTCTTCTTACAAGATCACAGACCTAGTAGATCAGGGCCCCACTCTTTCAATCTTATTTAACCTTAGTTACTTCCTAATGAACCCGTCTCCAGATACAGTCACACTGGGGCTTCAGTATTTGAATTTTGGGGCCACGATTCAGCCCATAACAGAAAGCATCAGAGCTATCAAACACGAGAATGGGTCAGGGTCCCCCAAAGGAAGGAGTATGCAGCCAGGCTGACATTTGAGGCCATATTTTTGCCCTGAGATTCTCTTAATTTGAAAGGAGGAGCAGTAGAGAATCTCAACAGGAAAGAGGCCCAGTGATAAATCTTGAGTGACTGAGAGGTTGAGCAGAATTCAGGTGGCCCTCTGGGGCTAGGAGGTGAAAACTGCAGTTCAGGAAAGGGGAAGGTTCTGGCCAACACCCTGGGGTTTTCACCAGTGTGCCAGCTAACAGGAAATAGATAACAGGAAATAGACCAGCCTTCCTGAAATTAAAGGCCATGTTTGAATCAGTGCAATCCCAGCCTGGTTTAAGGTGATCTGCATCTACCTTAGCTGCATGCCAGAAGCAAAACAAAATCCTAGCAGGAGGAAGAAAACATAATTCAGGGTGTCAGATTAGCTGTACTTTTTTTTTTTTTTGTAGAAAGTGTCTGGAATTTTGGGTATGGAATTGCCATACCCGAGACAAAAGCAAATGTCTGAAAGTGAAAAGAAAGCAAAGAACATAATAGAAAGAATATTCAACTATTTGAGTCATTAGACAGGGAAATCAAAAGGAAACTGAGTAGAGAATTTCAGTATGTAATTAGAATATTTAAGAAAGAATTTAATTTCCCGATAAATACACAGGCTCAGAGGACATTTGGTTAAGCAACTCTGTTTGTCATTCAGAGTTCTGTTGGATCAAAAATACAGTTTGTATTATTCCAAGTTATTTTTGTTAGGCTGTGTGGCTACATGTGTAAGATCCAGAGACATTTAGCTTCATAAATAATTTAGGACAGGCTCCTGCTCAATGCTCTAAGCCCATCCACTCAATCCTTCTTTATGTTACGTTCAGAATCAATAGGATTCTAACAAAAATTCCCCCAACCCAACTTCAAATAAGTTTTTAATTTTTCAAAAAAATTTTTAAAAGATTTTATTTATTTATTTGACAGAGAAAGATAGCAAGAGCAGGAACTCAAGCAGGGGTTGTGGGAGAGGGAGAAGCAGGCTTCCGGCTGAGCAGGGAGCCCGACATGAGGCTCGATCCCAGGACCCCGGCATCATGACCTGAGCTGAAGGCAGATGCTTAATGACTGAGCCACCCAGGCGCCCCAGTTTTTAATTTTTTTCCTTTTATCTGAAAACTGCCCCCTCCGTACCCCCCCCCCAAAAGGAAATAGAGAAAAAGTGTGAGAGTTCTCCTGTCTCATCATTTTCAGAAAATCAGGTTGTGATGCACTCAGAGGGGTTCCTGCTGCAGGTGAGCAGAGACTACAGAAGCAGCCTGGGGATGGAGGGGGGAGGGAGCCACATCTACCCCGAGCACCTGCGCCGTGCACCTGCCCCCTGCGGGTGGCTGTGGGGAAGGCTGAAGTCCCAGGTGGCTTTACAAAACCAGTGAAAGGCAATGAAGGGGGCCATGGAATTTCCCCCATCTTTCTTGAATTTCTGTTTCCCCAGCTGTGATCGATGCTCTTTTTCTTGTAATGAAAAAGGGGAATCATGAGATAAGAATGCTCTCTACGATATTTTTATAAAAGTTTTACAAAAAGAAAGGATAAGGGTACACACAGCTATCTGGTTACAGAAACCAACACACACCATTAATGTATTTGTATATCATCTCGCTTGAATGGGAAGGCAAGAGTGCAGGGCATTCTGAGCCTTGGGTCAGGAGATTGGAGGGCTGGTCATGTCCACCCATCGGTGTCGCTGCGGGAGGCAGCATGTTGGGGCCTTGAGCCTCAGAACTGAGTCTCACCCTGATCTACTCATCATCCTCCACACAACCCCTGGTTTATGCTGCGTCCTACAAGACCTTGATAGGAACCCCTCTGGCGCTCTGTTTCCTTCACATTCCCTCTTTATAACATCTGCATTCCACAGTCATAGTTGTCTCTGTCCTAAAAAATAGAACAAAGTGGAGCCAACATTTTCAAATCCTACTTACCAGAATTTTGTGTCATTCGCATTTAAGGTGAGGAAGTTATTACTATATTTGAATCCAAATAAAATTTTATTTCTCTGGGTTACAATGCTTCCTGTGATCATTTTCACATTAGATTTTTTAAAACTATGTGTTTAGTGGTGAAAATATCATTGATACAAGCGCTTGACTTACTTAAAATTCCCTTTAATTAATATGCCTTTACATGGAAAACAGGCCCACGTGATTAGGAAGCTTACCGACATGATGCATGCTATGGTGAAATATTTTAGGATGGGTGCAAGTGCTGTTCTTTCCAATTTTCTGCTGAGAATATGAACACAAGAATATAGAGTGATATGTTTGCCCTAATGATTTGAATACAAGTTATTGAAACAGAAAATTCATTTTAAGAAAAAAGCAAGAATCATATTTCCTTTTTCTGCTAGACGCTACATATTTTGCTGAAGGCTATCTGTGTGTTTCTATGCACTTGCTGAAATCAGCAAAATAAAAACCTTCTAATAATTAATTTTACATGCATGATTAAAGAAATCGAGTTCTACAAACCTATAGATTCCCAAAATTAATGAACTGCGGTAAAAGTATGCTTTGCAAGAATGAATAATTTAAAATCGAGAAGTAGTAAAACATAAATAGGCTTTTTCTAACAAGGTTCTTTTCTGAGCATTCCTACAGAGTTTTAAGATGCTATTCAGTAATTCTATGGAAAAATAAGTTACGCTTTTAACAAGATTTTCAGTTATAGTCTCTTATTTTCATGTACACAGAAAATATAACTGACTTCCAGTATTCTTACTGCCATTATTGAAAATAATATAAATGTGTTTTATTCTCAAAAAATTTACCTGACTTAAGAATAATAAGTTACAACATCAAAACAATATATGTAAATATTAGTAATATAATTTTTCATAGAAAATATGATTTTTCTCTTCTTACTGATACATATTACCAAAGCAAGATTTATTTAGATATTTTCTTCCCCTTAGAAACTCTAAAGTGATAAAGACAAATAAAGCATGTTTGGTACCAGAATCGAGTTATTTAATACAAAAACCTTGCAACCCTGTTACTGATTTCAAAACTGCATAACGGCATTTGGGTAGATAATTAGCCCTGTTGCATGCATTAGCCGGTTCCCTGGTTGTTCACTTTTTACACAAACCCTGTCCCATCCTGGAAGCTCAGGTGGAATTTCTTGCTTATGTCTTTGGTTGCAGAAAACCAAACCCAGCTCTGATGCTGTAAGCAGGAAAGGAATTTACCAGCAGGTTGGTTAGGGTCTGATCTGCTACCACCATGTCCGGATGTTGCCCCTGGCCGCTTACCACCATGGATCTCAACTCCACGGAAAGCATGGCAGGTAATCTTTAAATGTCCCTCCGCCTTCACTGTAACTGAATCCTTCAGATTCAAAGTACAGGAAAGATGTCTGGTCAGAAGAATGCCTGCCCCACGCTCTACCCCCAGGACGAGGGAACATCCTCTCCCAGGCAGGTCCTTGCTTCCCAGCTATCTTAGGAGGACCCCTCCAAAATGATAAAAATCCACCTGCTGCCCAACATCCATGCCTCCTTCTTTCTAAACTTAGGCTTTGAGACAATTGCTGACACCGAACCTAAAGCCATTTTCTTTCATCCAGTTGAAGGAAGACACTGTTTTCCCCTGTACAGGGAGAGAAACCCAAGATTTTACAGGTTGACACATACAGTATCTTATCTCTCTGGGTGGTCTCCATTTCTCCTTCACTTCTGTCAGGATCTTTTTTTAAAAATATATATTATGAAACTCCCAGATCGAATTATAAACCAAATCATGACCAACATACCCCTATACAATGCTGGAAGAGAGACAAAAGTAAGTATAGGAAATTAGTTAAAAAATAGTTCAGTTATTTTAAACTACTTTTTCCTATAATAAACATGTTTCTTCCCATAGCAAAAAATAACTAATAACATTAGGTTATGTGAACATGGTGAGCCAACGTTATAATACGTCATCAGATCATGTTGAGTCTTACAATATTCCTCTTCCAATAGGAGTCAGCGTTGGGGAAGCATCTGTCTGTCTCTTAACCTGGAGCTCAGCTGGTCCTGTGGCTCTCACATCAAGCCGCTAACCCAATCCTGGCCTGTATCAACAGTGCAAGTGATATCTGTGTCTCTCCTGCCCCTTTTTCTTCTCAAGTTGTTCAGAGCCGCAGGGGAAGACTGGTCTTACATATCTGGACCCACTCAAAGACCCTGAGCCAGGCCAGGTGCTGTAGGACACGGTGAGTGGTAGTCAGACCCGGCCCCTGTTGGGTGGATATCAGCATAAGCTGGGGTCTGCAGGGATTGGGCTTGCAGCACAGGGGGTCAGTGCATGGCTATGGGCAAACCGTGGTCACTCCCGTAGCAGAGAGTACAGAAAGAGGTAAGCAAGTGTTTGGGGCGCCTCCTAACCATGGAGTCAAGGCAGTGGATGTTCTTAGTGATTATCCCAGGGGCAGGAAATGAGCTGGGGCTTCCGTCTAAGGAGGAAGGAGTTTCCTTGGGACTGGGGACAAGATGGACAGGTTTGGGGGGGAAGAACATCACTGAGCCTCTGTGTCCTCACTGCCTTTGTGATCCTTCAGCAGGTATCATGAGCAGAGACACACAAGGAAAGGGGGGACCCTCACAGGCCAGGGGAGGGCTAGTTCTAGATGCAGCCCCTGCACCCAGGTGTGAGGTAGGGTGTGTGCGTGTGCATGCTGTGTTCACTTGTGTGACGGGAGGGGACAGTTAAGCCGGGGGACGTGAGGGGAAGCCCATCTCCTGTGTCCCCTCTGTGATGGCTCCTTGGTCTCTGCCGTGGAGGTAGAGTTGGACCCTATAACCGAAGGTGTGACAGCCAGCTGGGAGGGCCAGGCTGGGGGAGGCGTGCCTTCCTGCAGGATGAGTCCCCACTCTCAGCTCAGGATCCCCAGACAAAGAAGTAGGACGTTCCTGCAATAAAGCAGAATGCATGCCAGGAGTTCTTTAATTTAATATTAATTTTTTTCTGGCTTCATTTTTAAAAATTTCAAGTTGGTGAAATAGGACGTGACAAGTGTTCTCGTACAGCAACCTGGAGAGAGAGGTAATGATGTGATGTCTTGAGTCTCCGCGTATTGGAACAGATGTGGGGGAAGTCTGTAATTACAGTGCTTAATCATCAAGCACAAGGACCTTACCCTAAGTGTGAAGGGGCCAAACTAACATTTCTCACAGTTTCTCCTTCCCTTGTGTGAAAAATTGAGAAGACAGAGTTAATGACAGTCTCTCTCAAACCACCGTGCAACCCTTGTTCTGGGTAATAAAATTATAATTTCACCAGTCTCCCCTGGGTGTGTTGGGGAGCGGCCTCGGTTGTGTGCAAATGCGTTCCTACTACTCAGGGCTGGTGGGTTTGTCTCCTTCTTTCTTGTGAACTGTGAAAAAACACTTGATTTGAGCCTTGCAAAGTGCTCTGCATGCAACCATTTTGTCCGGACTTCTCTCTTCATTTGCAACTCTGATTACACGGTTATCAGAAGCAAGAGAAACAAGCAAGTGTCTTTGAAGGTCTCAGGACACCTCAGCCAGTGAGGCCCCCTGCTTTAGTTATTCCAAATGCATTAAAATATAAGTGGATCAAAGTTGGAAATATTTTAGAAAGACTTCTTTCTTGCTCATCTGAAGAGTTGAATTTCTTCTCCCCGAAACGCCCCATCATGCCCGCACTGAGTCGCCTGTGTCTGTACTTGGCTGACGGCAGGAAGGACTCAGCGGTCAGGCTGAGAAGCCTGTCCCACCGCTGGGAGTCCTGGGCCAGGGACCACGGTGAATGCAGTGACCATAGCCACCACAGCGACCACAGAGCCCCCGCCCCCAGGAGAAGAGCTAACCTAGTCGTGGAAGACGGTTTCCTCCCTTGCAGCCCACCTCGCACTGACGGGGCGAAGTGGAAATTCTGGAATGTAGGCAATAAGATGTTCACTTCCTTCCTTCTGGTTTTGTTTGATCAGTGACCATTTCTCCCTGATTGTTTGATGCAACCCTTATTCTCTCTTTTCTTAGTGGATGAAAGAAAGGCATTTCCGATCCTTGCTGGGGAAGAAAAGGTGGTGGCATTTGGGCAAGGCTAACGGGACAAATTCTGCTTTTCTCAGTTCCTTTTTCAGATTCATTTTCTCTCTGGACTTACCAAACTACGGCAACAGGAGCCTGTGAACATGACACAGGAGTCAGACTTCCCGTGCAGTAAACCTGAGTCTCATGGGTAGTTTCTCATTGTTCCTAACAAGGCTGATTCCAGAGGAGAAATAAAGTTTTATTTCATCCTCTGTCTATAAAGCAGAGAGACCCGTTCTGCATTTCACCGCAGCGTGGATTCATGCCAGGACCCTTTCCAGCGGCGCGGCACGTCCTTGGGTGGAAGACTGGGGACACAGATATGGGGGTCCCAGCCAGTCTCCGGCAGGACGCTGAACTGGGTTTGAGATGGGACGGACGTTTCCAGGCCCTTGTGGGTCCCCGCCCTCTGTGGCAGACAGCTGCAGGGAAAGTAACACTCCCCGGCTCCCATGTGCACCTCTGCAGGGAGGCTCCGGACTGTGCAAACCCCGCGGCCTCGGCACTTTGTTGGGACACTGCCCCTCGTACACGCGGCACGCCGGGTGCTGGGCACTGTGAGGAGTGACAGGATGCTCAGGGGACTGAAGAGGCAGGTCCCTCTTTCCAGAGAGCTCACGACCTCGGGGCCGAGCAGAGGCCTTGACCAGGAGTGTGCTGGTTGCTGGAATAAGGAAGGTGAGGGGCGCTTCCTCACACACACCAGCTTCTAGAAGGTTCTCCAGTGCGGGGGCCTTTGGAAAGCATCCTGTATGAACTAACATCACAGCATGCGCGTCACAGGTAAGAATCACAAGGTGGTAAGCGGTGTTGCTTCTGGACCGGTCACTGGGTGGGAAAGTGTGGCTCCCGGAGTGTGACCGGCTCGTGTCACTCAGAAAGAGCGGCCCCGTGCGCGGTCTCCAGGGGCGGGGTGTCGACCCCTTGTCGGGCTTCGTGTCACCCTGGGGGCCAGGCTGGGTCTTCTCGTGGGAAGCCTGCAGCCTCATGCACGTCTCTCAGCGTCTGTTCTCCAGCTTCTTACTGTTTTCTTTGATGCAGTACCTGCTCTTGATGGTCACTACCTTCTCTGGCAGCTGGTGATGGGAACGCTCACGGGGCTGGGCGCCAGGGGACCAGCCAGTGTCCCGTCTCCTCCGCGGCAGTGCCACCTACCTTGTCAGCCTTCCAGCCTTTCTATATGGAAACAACGAAGATACAAAAGTAGGGATCCAAAGGGGTACGTGCACCCCAATGTTTATAGCAGCAATGTCCACAATAGCCAAACTGTGGAAAGAGCCAAGATGTCCATCGACAGATGAATGGATAAAGAAGATGTGGTATATATATACAATGGAATATTATGCAGCCATCAAAAGGAATGAGATCTTGCCATTTGCAATGACGTGGATGGAACTGGAGGGTATTATGCTGAGTAAAATAAGTCAGTCAGAGAAAGACATGTATCATATGACCTCACTGATATGAGGAATTCTTAATCTCAGGAAACAAACTGAGGGTTGCTGGAGTCGGGGGTGGGGTGG
>NC_058407.1:134819862-134875077 GCF_002201575.2 Neomonachus schauinslandi
GGGGGGGGGGGGGGGGGGGATGGGGTGGCTGGGTGAAGACAATGGGGAGGGTATGTGCTCTGGTAAGCACTGTGAATTGTGCAAGACTGTTGAATCTCAGATCTGTACCTCTGAGACAAATAATGCAATATATGTTAAGAAAAAAAAAAGAAGAAGAAGAAGAAGAAGAAGGTAGCGGGAGGGGAAGAATGAAGCAGGGGAAATCGGAGGGGTAGACGAATCATGAGAGACGATGGACTCTGAAAAACAAACTGAGAGTTCTAGAGGGGAGGGGGGTGGCAGGATGAGTTAGCCTGGTGGTGGGTATTGAGGAGGGCACATTCTGCATGGAGCACTGGGTGTTATGCACAAACAATGAATCATGGAACACTACATCTTAAACTAATGATGTAATGTATGGGGATTAACATAAGAATAAAAAAATAAACAAATTAATTAATTAATTATAAAAAAAGGGAAACAACGAGAGTATTTGAAATCAGACTTTTTATTTTGTCATGTCACTTTTTATTTTATTTTACTTTTTATTTGTCATGGGGGTGCACGTTTCCATCCCCGTGGACATCCCTGTGTGGCCCTCTGGAGACAAACCCACTTCCCCTCTGCCCCAGCCCCTGGATTCCTAACCCCAGCACCCCTCACCCGCTCTCCCTTGCTAGAATGGCGTCATTCTAGGGATATCCCAGAAAGAGTGTCCTGCAGTGGGCAACCCCTGGGATTGGCTTTTTCAGCCCTCAGCTCCTTCCCGGTTTGTCCAGATTCCTGGGCTGCTTAGGGGTTATTTTGTTTCTGGTGCTGAGTGATGCTCCAGGGTGCATGTGGACCACTGTGCCTTGACACCTGCTGGAGGACTTCTGCCTTGATCCAGGGTTTGATGATGAATGTAAAGCTGCTGCAAACATTCATGCATGCGTTTTTATTTTGGTGTGAAACAAAAGTCTTTGCTCTGAGGGAAATGCCCAGGAGTGCACATGTTGGGTCACAGGTCCACGGCATGGTTAATTTTGTAAGAATCTGGGCCAAATTGTTTTTCCGAGCGGTTGCCGCATTGTGTGAGGAAGCCGGTATCTCCCGGCCTCACGGGCACCTGGCGGCGTCACTGTTCTGCACTTGGACGGCTCCACCTGTCCCATCATAGCTCCGGTTTGCATTTCCCTGCGGACCTCTTCCTGCGCGGCCACAGGCTTTTCTGTGATGCTTGTCGAGCATGCAACCATCATTGTCCCGAAGAGGTCTGTCTTGGCAGGCTGCTCGTTTCCAAGTTTTCGATCGTCTTTTTTTGTTTGTGTTTCTGGGATGCTGGCTTCCTCAGCAACACGTCTGGAACATGTGAGTCAAACGGAAAGCCCAGGGAGTCACCGCTGGGTTTGTCTTTGGGTCCTATGATCCTTTGAGAGTTCACTGCCTTTGCTTCCCCACCAGAGTCTTCATTTGTTTGCTTTATGTATAACATCTGGGGTTTTCAGTGGTACCAAGTGGGAGGAATAGTGGAGAGCAGATCTCTCTGTGGTCATGGTTTTGCATTTCCCTGGTGTCTGATTTGGCTCAAGTCACCGTAACAAAATAGCACAGACAGGAGGCTGACACCACAGCCGTGTACTGCTCAGGGTTCCGGAGCCTGGGAGTTGGAGATCAAGATGCGGCCGAGTGGGCGCCCAGCGAGACACCCTCCGGGCTCGCAGATGGCCTCCTCTTCCCTGGTGTGCGCAGGAGAGGCTCGCTCTTACACTCACCCCATCAAAATCTATAGTTTCCCAATTTATAATTTAAAAAATATCTCGTGGCATTTAGCACCTTTTAATACTATGCAATCACACATACTGAGTTAGCCTCCACACAAAGCCCCCAAATTATCATTTGCAGGCGCATTCTCTGGTCACAGTGCAAGAACTGAGGGTGCAGACGCCGTCAACTTGCTTTTGGTGATGTTGGTGTCTGTGCACGGGTAAGACATGAGTGCTTCTACCCTGTTCTATCTCCTCACGCTCTTAGAAAATGCTGAACCTAATCAATGATGACTACACCAAGAGATAGAAAGGGATATTGGCTCCCTCATTTGGAATTGGGACACAGGTCCCGCCCTGGAAGGGGATGAGAAATGGCCACAATGTTTCTCCTTCCCTGGTATTGTCTCTGTTTCGTGGAAACACCTGCCCGTGTCGAGGTGATACACATTTAGTGTTGGGGGTTTCATTAGAAGATTCAGAGACCAAATTTATTACTAAGCAAAATCGCCCTGGCAGAGAAGAGTTCGTGGGTGTTGTGTTAGGTCACAGAAGTCCTCGTGTCAGCTTCCTTGCCTCTGGACCTCTGATGTGTTTCCCCAAGTGAGTGTCTTCCCCGTCAGAGAAAGAACGTTTCCAGCTTGTTTTCTTTCAGGATACCAAGTATATGTTTTGATGAATTTTTCCTCTGAATTATATCATTAAACCACAACTGGACTCTCATCTGACCTGATTGCTACTCCTAAAAATGGAAATGGCCACCAAAATCTCAATTACATTTTCTAGACATATCTTAGTCTATTCATTTAGCAAATATTTATGTAAAATGTTCTTTTCTCTCTCTCTCTTTTTTTTTAGTCTCTCTCTGTCTCTCTTTCATATTTCAGGAATTGAGGTGTCACAAAGATAAGCATGTATTGAACCTTCAAGGGGTTTACAACTCATTTGTGGTCATAAGGTTCAAAGCAAATGTAATTATGATACAACATAAAAATAATAGGAGCTTATCTTACTTCGGGCTGCTATAACAAAAATACCATGGAATGGGTGATTGTAACAGCAAACATATATTCCCTACAGTTCTGGAGGCTGGAAGTCCAAGATCCAGGTGCCGGCAGATCCCGTGACTGGTGAGACCCCATTTTCCAGTTCACAGATGGTGTCTGCTCCCCTGTGTCCTCAACTGGGGAAAGGGGTCCCTTTTATGAGGACACTAATCCCATCCTGGGGGCTCCACCCCCATGACCTCATCACCCCCCAAAGGCTCCACCTCCTAACACCGTCACCTTGGGGGTTAGGACTCAATGTATGGATTGTGGCGGTTGCGGGGGGGCGGAGCACAAACAGCCCAAAATGAGAGCAATAAGGAAGACCTCTCTGAAGCATCTGGGTAGAGATCCAGAGCCAAAACAGCTTATTCCCGTTCTGGCTGGTTAGGGTGTCTGTTCTAATTGCTGGTTACCGGAGTACCATCTCCTATTAAATATTTTATTTTATTTTTTAAAGATTTTATTTATTTATTTGAGAGAGAGAGGGTGAGACGAGAGTGAGAGTGAGAGTGAGAAGCAGACTCCCCACAGAGCGGGGAGCCCGATGTGGGACTTGATCCTGGGACTCCAGGATCATTACCTGAGCTGAAGGCAGTCACTTAACCAACTGAGCCACACAGGTGCCCTCCTATTAAATATTTTAAATGCCAACTCGGACATAAGGAGATTTCTAGTGGATGAGTGGAAAAGGTAGTTTAATTCTGCTAAAGCTGTTTGAAATGAAAGAAAAGAATAGAAGTGGCATCTGAACAGCAGGTGAGGTTGTGATGTGTCGGTTGAAAGTGAGTCTGAAATTGGATGATATTCTACAGGGAAGGAAAAACTGAAAATATTTTTCAAGTCTCTGTAAAAATTGGAGACTTTTTTTTTCTACCCAAATCTTTCCATGCGTCCACCGAGGTTGAGGAAGGGAGGTCTGGATAGGGACATATCCAGGCGTTAACAAAGCGGAAGAAGATGATTTGGAATTCTTAATGTCTTTTTGGGGCTCAGGGAGCGACCTGACTTAGAAATATCAATAAGAAAAAAAAATCAAGAAGAAGATGAAATATCCCTAGAATTTTACACATTTTAAAAATTTTAATGCTTACCGTTGTTTTATAAAGTAGTGGAGAGCTCATGCAAGCAGGGGGAAGGAGTAACACAGATTGAAGGAGGAGATATTTCATTTTTTGTCTCGTCTCCTGAGTGATCTGCTGATAATGGAAACAAATCTATGTGT
Source organism: Neomonachus schauinslandi (assembly GCF_002201575.2). Taxonomy (NCBI): domain Eukaryota; kingdom Metazoa; phylum Chordata; class Mammalia; order Carnivora; family Phocidae; genus Neomonachus; species Neomonachus schauinslandi. The sequence continues at coordinate 134,823,858 of NC_058407.1, forward strand.
TGGCTCACTTAATAACAATGATTTATAGTCTGTTTTCTGTTGGACAATGTAATCTAGTCCTATTTTTCATGGAACTGTTGATTTTCTGAATTTGGGTGATGTTCCATGTGATGATCTTATTTCCCAGTTTCATGATATGACCAACACTTGATGCTTTCAAAAACAACCCACCTTAAGAATAAAACAAAATCCAATTAAAAATTGACTATATATACGAAAGGAAAATCTGTATCAACAGCAGAATATATTGCTGACATTATGGTGCAAAAATTAAGTCTGAAACGTAATACAACGTGTCTCATCTGTAGCAAGTTTTATTTTTCTGAGACTGTAAGAGTTGCTGGCTCCCAGAAATGCATTACATTTGGCACTGAACAATGAGAGCAAGAAGAGCAGGCAAAATCATAGCTGATAATTTTAAATCAAGCCTAAGAAAAATATTTCTTTCACACATCCCAGATAAGTGTTTAAATCTAATGATTTTATATTGATAAATGGAACAATGTATTTTTCAAGTGAGCAGAATAATAAATTCTATTTTCTATTTATATGTATTGTGTGTTTAACATTCGCCAATGTCTCTGTTCTGTAACTTATAGGGAAGAGTTCTCAGATATTTGTTTATTGTACCATGAGAATAGAGGACTGGTACCTTATTTGTATGTTCACCAAGCCTATGATTATCATTTTATGTTATTCTGCAGAATTTACTTTGCTATTTACATAATTACTATGCTTTGATGAAATGTAACAGACATAAGTAAAAATGATATAAATCAGATGAAATGAACACCTGCTGGAGGCCAACTAATAATATAATCTTCAAGGTGACCCAATGTAATTACTCTGCCTACACAAAGATTTTTATTAGTTCCCGTATTATTAGCAAAGCCGTAAATAATTATATGGTAAATATTGGCTCATCATGGGTAACAAGAGACCAATAAAGTGCTTGAATAGTTCACATGTTTTTTCAAAGTGCACATATTATGGGAAAAAACTTCAGAAATTCTGAAGTGCATGCTTCAGTATTCCATTTAATAAATAAGTAAGTTTAGGCTAATTTCACATAATTTTTTTAAAAGGCCTGTTTTTCTTTGATGAATAAAACTTAAAAAAATATTACTTTCTTATAGCACGTTCTCTAGAAAATGGACGGAGGCAAAATCTTGCATACTAACACTGTAGAGGTGAGTGCAAACCCAGGCAGCATGCGTGAGGCCACGGGAAGTGAGACAAGCACGTAGGAAGATCAAATGCGCCGGGACACAGTTCCAGGCTGGCTGCCCTTTGCATGAGACCAGCTGACTGCTCAGTGTCAGAGGCATCCAGCTCTGGGTCCTGTGACCTGCCACATGATGGGACGGTCCCTCAGTGGACAAGATGGGAGAATACTTTATCTTTGAGTGCCTTCTCCCACACTCCATGGGGTGTGAAGTGTCCTGCATTTCCACAATGTACCAGCCCCATGTCCAAGCAGTCCCTGGCAATGTATGTGCCTCGGTGGGTCCAGACTCTGCAATTCTGAGGCTAGCAGGGAGTCCTGCTTAGTCCTCGGCCCCCGGAATCTGTCTCCACAGCAGGCAAGGTCTAGGGCTGGGGTATGGGGTTAGAAAGGATGTAACCGTGCAGATCTCGATTGGGGCTTAAGAGAGTCGGTTATACCCACCTTTTCCCTCTCAGATCTTGGCGACATTAACAATCTCTTCTGGTCCCACTTCTGGGTGCAGGTAGTGGTTTGGAAGAAGAAACCACACAGCGTGCCCAGAAATTGGCATCAGTCCTGGGGAACCGAAGTGTAATTTTTGTAGGATCAAATGTAGGCGTCGTAGCAATCCCATTATTTTTGTTTGCTCTGTATGAACTTACATCTGTTAATTTTGCCTTGTTTCTAATTGAAGAGCTTGTTTCATGTGAAACAAAGGAAACAGGGGCGCCTGGGTGGCTCAGTTAGTTAAGCGTCTGCCTTCTGCGGAGATCATGATCCCGGGGTCCTGAGATCGAGTCCTGCGTCAGGCTCTCTGCTCAGCAGGGAGTCTGCTTCTCCCTCTGCTCCTCTCCCCTGCTTGTGCTCTCTCTCTCTGTCAAATGAACTGAGTAAAATCTTAAAAAAAAAAAAAAAAGAAGCAGAAAAAGAGGATTTTGTATATACTTACTGAAAAGGGATTCAAGCTGTGAAAACCTAAAAAGAAAGATAAAAATTACCAGAAATATCTAAGAGGGTTTGCTCGCACAGTCCTCATGTGAGGTGGTTTTATTCTAACAGAGGAGTCAGTTCCTCTACAATAAAATCTCTGTATGGCTGAGATTGAATTTGAAAACGGTGTTTGGAATACACATCCCTCACGTGTGCCGTGAAGGTTTGAGGGGCTCCAAAAAGTAGCACCTCCCTCCTTGCCTCAATCTGGAACCAACCGGGAGAGGCTGCGGAGAGCCAGGTGGAGAGCCAGAGGACCCTGCGGTGGTGGGTTAGTGCGGGTGTGGACCCAGTGACTCCAGCCTGTGTGTTTGTTCCTTGGCTCTTGCACCTGAGGAGGAGGCAGATGTGGTCACAGGGTCGCAGACAGAACTGGAAATCAGCAGTCCCACTGCTGGCTGGCCACATAGGGATGGGACAGTGTTGGTGTATGTGGTAAAGAATGAAAATAAACCCCTAATTCAAGCTTTCACAAATTAAGTCAAACATTTTATATTAATGAGCCAAATCACAAAACAAACAGCTTGCTATTCACCATGAGAGCGCGTATGGGACTTTGTGGGCCTTTTCAGAGAACTGATGTAATCAATTCTTAGTTAATCACAGTTCCTTTAACATCAGGAGTAGAACACAATGTATCAGGATCAAAGACAAGATTCTGTTCGTCTGTTTGCTGTTACGTTGTTTTGTCAGATAATCTTCCCCCTGCACACACACACACACACACACACACACACACACCCCTCCCCCCCAACCCCCACCCCGGCCACCATGAACTTGGATGTATGACAATCTATTTTCCTTCCCTGGTAAGACCTAAGTTTTAAAGCTCTCTTGCAGAGCTCGGCATTCAAACATGTTGGTGTTCTTCCTCTTTCTAATCAACCTGGTTACCACGAACGTTTGTGATCATTTCTTTACTGACGGTGCCAGTCTGCATGAGAGACCCCGTGTCCCCCGAGAGATCCTGACATGTCCGCTCACTTCTCCGTTTGTGGTGTTTGGAGTCTGAGTCTTTATGTCCCATGGCTGCTCAGTTATTCAGGGGTTTACTGTTTAAACTTCTTCGGACTTGATTTAGATTTTATTTCCTCCTTCTCATCTGGAAGGAGGGGCACAGAGGTGCCGGGTTGACTGAACTCTGCTCTTTGGTATCAGTGTTGGAGCCTGCAAGCCTGCAGCAGGTCCTCATGGCTCCGTAGACTCATTCTGGCGCCCGTGACCTTCTCTCTCCACGTTTCCAGCCTGTCCATCTGCAGTGGGTCCCAGCAACTCGGAGAGCATAACTTGTTTATTTAGAAGGTGAGGGCTTGCCTTGTTTGCCACTGCCCGACGGCCACGTCTTTTGAGGAGAATAAAGTGAGAATCAGCCCCCAGGAAGGCTGTCTCTTCAAATGGAAACAGGAGGAGTGCTTTCACTGTGTTTAAGAAAGAATCTGGCCTTGGCATTTATGAACAGAAAAGGAGAAGCTGGTAGGGATTATTGAGGGACTTTGAAAGTACAGGAAGCCCATAATCGAATCTGACAAATAAATACATAGATCGATGCACACATACAAGCTCAGCTTATGACTTTCAATGGTCATTTTGGGAATTTATGCTTTCCATTGCTGTTATTGTCTTTATGTTACCTTTTGCAAATTTATTCTTTTGAATTGCCCGCAAACCTTCCTTTGGAAGAGAATGCATGCCTACATTTGGCAAAGAGAGCAAGCATATCATCAAGTTGCTTGATGCCATTTTGATGGGACTGACAAGTCACATTTACTGGAAGGGTGGTAGACATATGGGGCATGGTTTTCAGTGCTAGGCACGCGTTACCGAGTTCGTCCTCACCACCGTCCCGTGATCTCACTGCCATGACCATCCCGGTCTTACAGATGAGGACCCTGAGACCCAGGGAGCTGAGGGCACCTGACCTAGAAATGCAGCCTGCACTGGACCTAGCAGGTCTGGTTGATGAATCCATCATTTTAAGCATCAGGATGTCCTACCTGTCTGCACAAGAATGAACACAGCACTAGAGAACAGCATGGAATTTCCTCACACTGTCCACACTTTTATTCTTAAACTGTAACAGAAAACAATATCCAGGGAGGATATTTACAGGAAAACACTGCCCAACTCTATGCTTATGAACATAATTTTTGTAAATTTTATGTTTTTTTTTTTTTTTTAGAAAACATATGAGTAGTGAATTATTTCAGAGAAGTAAAAATCTGGAAAAAAACAAGAAAATATTGAAAAAAATTGCCAGAGATTTCATCTAAGAATAGCTCTGCACTTAAGTTCCTTCTCAGGTTGCTATGACAAATTGGCTTCTTTCATCTGTCAAAGAAATTGTAATTTCCACATGACACAAACTACAACAGATCACTGGAAAAATGGTGAAGACTTACAACTTCTTTTATGGAACTGGATTAATCCTCATGTGACAATCTCTCAAAATATGAAAAAGAGAAACACAGCACAACTTTAATTACTTGGATAGATGGGACATCTTTAAGTAAAGTAACAACTAACCAAATCCTGCAACATATTCAAGGTTGCCTTCACCAGCGTGCTCTGGGAGGTACTATTTATGGAATAAAAATGTATAACTAGGGAAAGACCATTCAACTTTGAAAAAGTGCATTTATCAAGTAATACACATATAATTGGATATAAAATTAGCTATTTATATACCTGCGGAATGAGAATTCTAAAATTTTCTTCTAGCAGCAAAACGTTTTCTGCAGTTATTCTAATACGCAATCCAATATGTAAAGTAGATAACCCAGGGAGTTTCTGTGTTTAAGAAAGTAGATAACCCAGAGAGTTTCACTGTGTTTAAGAAAGAATCTGGCCTTGGCATTTATGAACAGAAAAGGAGAAGCTGGTAGGGATTATTGAGGGACTTTGAAAGTACAGGAAGCCCATAATCGAATCTGACAAATAAATACATAGATCGATGCACACATACAAGCTCAGCTTATGACTTTCAATAGTCATTTTGGGAATTTATGCTTTCCATTGCTGTTATTGTCTTTATGTTACCTTTTGCATAAAGGCAACACCCCACTGGTGCCCGAGGCCAGTAAAGAAGCAAAATTTAAAAAAACAAATAAATCGTTAATAATATGGGAAAACATTGTATATTACTGCTAAATTAATAAGGAAGACTCCAAAAAAGTTAGTATATGATGATCCCCTGGTGTGAAACAGAATATACTTTGATTCTCCAAATGCTGAGCTTCAATTATATGCTAAGAAATATAGTTATGTTCCTTTTTGTTTCCTTCTTCTTTTCTGTGCTGACCGTATTATTTCAACCAGGGTCAATGTGTTTTTAAAGGGTGTTTCTAGAAGAGTCCAACATTTCAATCTTATTTACCTCCTCTCCTGCCTGTGCTCCCAGAATGCCTCCCCACTCTCTACCCCTCACCCTCCTGTACTTGTGCTCTCAGGGTCACAAATACCCTCTGGTGGCCAAGTCCAACACACACTTTGCCATGCCCATCCTCTTAGACCTATCTGCGGCATTTGCTGAATCCTCTCCCGCTTCTTACTCAGTAATGAGTGTTCAATGAATGTACAATGTACAGCCCTGATATCATTCTCTTCCCGTTTTCTTTAGTCTTCCCAGAAAGCCTTTGCAAGCCAATGGCTTCAGTTGTTATTTATGTGAATATCATTTCCAGATTAGCATCTTCAGCCCAAAGCTCTCCGTAGATCAGCCATCGGCATTTTTTCTTGAGACCCTACAGGTCCTTTATACTAAACAGCTCCCCAATGAAATTATTCTTCTCCATAAGAACTGGTCCTGTACCTGGATGTTCCAATGCTTTCTTATGGAACCATTGTTCACCTGTTTTTCTGAGCCCAGACTTACCCAAAGCCAGGGGTTCTCCAAGTTGCCTCTACTCCAAACTTCATATCTCTCGATTCTTCTCTTCCATATCCTATAAAAGTCAGTGAATAAAGGGGGAATGAATGTAGCCACGAAGAACAGAATAAGAACAAAAAGTATGTGTAAACAACACAATTGGCCCAGGAAGTGAAAATGTAAACTATTGTTGACTATCAGTTTCAAAACTCATTTTGCACTTTGCACTCGGAGCCTTCTGTTGTGCTTATTGGAGCTTATATCCTATTAGGTTGTTCCAAAATAAACGTTTTTAGTCCTCATCACCCTCTACCACCAAGACTGCATCCACTATAGTAGGAACTTAAAAGTCGTTGATGAAGAAATAAGGAAGAGAAAGAGTATCTCCTGCCTTCTGTGGCCATCTCCATAAGTTCTGGTACTTTTTGACCTTAAAGAAATTTTAAATCTTCAAGTGGTACCTCTTCATGCCTTTTTGTCAATCCCACTGCTTTGCTTTACGACCCTTATTAAAAATGGAGGCTTTAGGGGACATTGGATCGTTTATAAGGACTTATTTTTAAGGAGTGTCTATGGTTGTGAAATACAACAACATTTGCAAGCAAATTATAGTATCAAGAAGTGGATGGTTTAAATAGATGTTTTTTATTGAGTGACATGCGATAGAGGATGGTGCCATTTACAGAACATCACGTCACACTTTGCTGCTTCACGAAAGAATGTAACTGTCTTGGAAAACATTAAGATGGCAGGACAGGGAAGCAAACATAGTTATGGAAAACAAAGAAGATGCTGGGTTTGCCTCATTTTCTAAAGACCCGTAAACGTTGCTGCTTAACTGCAAATTTGAGCACTGGGGGTTAACTTTGTTGTCTTCCTGTTGCTTTTCCAGACTGTCCTCTTTCGTATTTTCCCCCTTCAAGTATCTTGTCAGTTACTGCCCACCAATTGCGCTTATTTCAGAGCCAACTGCAGGTAATGAGATGCTGATTGGGGATTCTAGAATTCACTTGCCGATGATTATGTGTTATTTTAACAGGAGAATGACAATAATTTCCTGTAATGCCACTTGTTAAGGTAATTATGCTATAATTGCCTTATCAAGGTGTCATAGAGGAGAGGGGAGAGACTCCAAGATTTCACAGCTGCTGTCTTGCTCCTTGAAGGGTTCTCTGGAAACTGCATTGTCAGCTGTTGGGATAAATCCCTTCCGATTGTTTGAAACCTGAACATTATTGTCCTGGGCAGCTTATGTGACCTTAAAATGAGGTTTTTCCAGAGTTGATTTTTTTGTGTGTGTCTTAATATAAAAACTATCTGCACCAAGTTGCAGATACACTGAAATGTGGAGTCTGAAGAGTTTGTAGAAACTGTGGATTTAAGAAGAAGCTAAGTATCAATACATATAATAGCATGAAGTAAAGGGCATGTGTATCTAAAATATACAAGTCAAAAACATGGGTTTTCCAGTTACAATCAATTGAATATCATGTCCATAACATAGAAAAATCAGCGCTATTGTTGACTTTATAGATCCACAGTGAAGATTATTTGTTCATTTAAGTAAGCCCTTATATCTGTATTGTAGTTATCTGTATACAAAAGTATTCAGTGAATATGGGGCCCTGTTCTAAAATATTAAACAAAATGCTCCTAAGTTGAGAAAATTCAAGTATATTTTCTCTGCACACATTAAGCTTCTATTTTGTTTGGAGACAGAGACAATAAGAGATATAAACAAGTAAAAAGACAGTGAGGTAGACAGTGGTGAGCGGTAACAGCGAAGAATGAGGCAGAGAGGGTAAAGCACATGCCAGGGCTGAGGGTGGTATGTGGATAAGGCAGAATTTGAGCTCAGACTGTAGGTAGTTGAAGGAGTTAGCTGCACGGTCAACAAGCGGAAAGTTTGCACAGAAGGTCCGGAGATCCTGATGTGGTATATGGATGGATGGTGTAGTTGAAAAGTGGCAGAAGGAAGGTGGCTGAGTGGGGGGGAATTGGGGCAAGAGAAGTCACAGGTGAGTTCAGAGAGGAGAAAGGGGCTGGGATAGTGTAGGATCTTATAGGTCACCATAGAGAAGCTGGCTTTTACTCAGAGAGGGATGGGAGCCCCTGGGGTGTTTGGACAGATGTACTGAGTCTTCAGTTTTGTAGACAGTTCTGATCACTGTGTTGGGAGCAGACTGCAGAGAGGCAGCCATGGGGATTCCAGTTACTAGACTATTGAAATGGAGCTCGGGACTGGTGAATGGATGGTGATGGTTTGGCCCACAGCATTGGAACAAGAAGGGACAAGAAGTGGCCCTACATGACCTCCCAAGAGACTAAGTGTGGGGAAGACTAGGGGGAAGAAATCAAAGGACAAAGTGAAGGCTTTCAGCCTATCCCCCCTGGGAAGCACAGCCGCCATGATCTGGGGAGAAAGATAGCAGCTCAGGTGTGGACATGTTCAGTGTGAGCAGTAAGAAACTAGATGAAATATCAAAGAAGGAGTTGTGTGATGACTCTGGTATTCAGGGAGAGAGAATAGGGATTTGTGTGTTTAGAAAGGGATATTTTAAAGCCAGTACACGCTAATAGAAGGGACTCAACAGAGAAAAAGATGATGTGGGGAAAAGAAGGAGCCCCTGGACACAAAGTCCTGATGGAAGGAAGAAAGGCAACAGAATCACCTGTCCTTTCATAGAAGGACTGTTTCCTCCCCTTCGCTGTATGTGAATGAGGCAATGGCTGCAGAAACAGGTGCGGACGACAGGGCATTTTCTGCCTTATGCATTTCTGTGGGATGTATTTTGGGAAAACACCCAACATATGTTTACTTCTACATATATTTTAAATCCTGCATCCTCTCCTCTATTAATATCTACATCTTAAAGCTGAGCTTCATTGCCTCAGGAAAGAGAACACAAAGAAACCTAACAAATGTTAACCTCTGGAATTTTGAGGTCCTAATTAGACATTTTAAAAACTAATGCTGAACAATCGTTTGAACGTCAAAGCACTTTTGACTTCTAAGAGCCAGGCTCTGTTGAGAAGGGATTTTTTATCTTCAAATTAAAAATAGCTTAGCTAAGAATACCTATTACTAGGTGTTCAGAGCATGGAATATAAACCCTACTGCATCGAGATGAGGAGAACAGTTTCTCCCCTACTGAGAAGAAGGAAGAATTTCCAAAGTGCTGTGAGTTCAATCACCAGGCAGAAGGGAGACACTAGCGTGTGGCATGAACTTAGATGTTGCCTGAGAAGGGTCTGAGAAGAGGTTCTCTCAACACCTTGGGGTGCAGCCATGTGTGGTGAGAGAAATGCCTGACTGTTTCAAGGTCAGCAAACAGGGAAGCCTGGTGCCTCATTTCTTAGGTGTAGCCCAGAGGATAGCAGTTCTTTTAGAAAAGCCTGCAATCCATCATGGTGGCTAAGAAGTAGAGGACAGATGCCCAGAGTCCCTGGAAAAATGTAGTAGGAGGCAGTCCCATGGAAACCCATACATCCCAATGTGGTTTGGGGAGATCAGCTAATCTCTGTGGCCAAGGAGATAATCAAGTGAGAGAGTCTTGAAGCCTAACACTGTTTTTTTTTTTTATTCTTATGTTAATCCCCATACATTACATCATTAGTTTTAGATGAAGTGTTCCATGATTCATTGTTTGTGCATAACACCCAGTGCTCCATGCAGAATGTGCCCTCCTCAATACCCACCACCAGGCTAACCCATCCTCCCACCCCCTCCCCTCTAGAACCCTCAGTTTGTTTTTCAGAGTCCATCTCTCTCGTGGTTCGTCTACCCCTCCGATTTCCCCCGCTGCATTCTTCCCCTCCTGCTACCTTCTTCTTCTTCTTTTTTTTTTTCCTTAACATATATTGCATTATTTGTTTCAGAGGTACAGAGCTGAGATTCAACAGTCTTACACAATTCACAGTGCTCACCATAGCACATACCCTCCCCAATGTCTCTCACCCAGCCACCCCATCCCTCCCACCCCACCCCCCACTCCAGCAACCCTCAGTTTGTTTCCTGAGATTAAGAATTCCTCATATCAGTGAGGTCATATGATACATGTCTTTCTCTGTTTGACTTATTTCGCTCAACATAATACCCTCCAGTTCCATCCACGTCGTTGCAAATGGCAAGATCTCATTCCTTTTGATGGCTGCATAATATTCCACTGTATATATATACCACATCTTCTTTATCCATTCATCTGTCGATGGACATCTTGGCTCTTTCCACAGTTTGGAAGCCTAACACTGTTTAAAGGAGAATTTGAAAGACGGACAGATGGATGGATAGATGGATGGTAGGGTGAATAGACAGATGTAGATAGATGATAGATAGATAGATATAGACTGAATGGATGGATAAATGATAGATAGACAGATGATAGATAGATAGATAGATAGATAGATAGATAGATAGATAGATAGAAAAATAGATGATAGATAGATGATAGATAGATAGATGATAGATAGAGTAGATAGGATAGATAGATAATAGATAGCCAGGTGGACTGATGGATGGATGGATGGATGGATGGATGGATAGACAGATGATGGATGCATACATACATACATACACACATACGTAATACATATTGAATCCAAACTGACAATACTAACCCTAATCATATAAGATTTCATTTGTTGCTTCAGATTTTTAAAGCAATTTTACAAATTTTAGAGGGTTTTGTTTTCCTTCCATGCTTCTATATTTACAGAGACAGCTTTACAAATAGCAATTTACTATCAGAAATCTAAAGTCTGATGAGTTTGTCCAGGATGCCATCCACGAAAACATCCACCAGCATCCTGTTGCTGAGTTTTGAGTTGTCCTCCAAGTTGGGCTGAGGCTTCTCTGAATGCTCGTGAGGACGAGCAAGTGATGTAGACACCGCCGGGCTTCTTCTCAAAGGAAAACACACGAAGACTTATTTCACCTTCTACAGGACACTTTTCTTGTTTTCATTAAACTGTCTGAACACTAATAAGACTTAGTATTTCCTTTTTAAATGAAACAGAAATAGATGTTTCAATTCCAATGGCTAATTTCAAGATAATTTCCAAGGTCAGTCCCTAAATCTTTCATTGCTTTAAGGTTCAAAACTGCCCCCTTCCTCTCTGGACCTTCACCTTTCCCAAGGCGATCTTCTGAGACACTTCTCTCAGACCTCTGCACTCAAGGGACATCGAACAGTCCCTCTCCAGACCAAGGATGGCCACCGCCCATTCCGGGGTGACAGTGCTGAAGGCTGACAATGAGCATGGAGACAGTGGGAGATCTCGCATGCCCTGCTGGAGGAGCACCTTCTGGGCGCACCTGTCATGAAGCCACCCCTCAGCTGTGTGACCAGGTGCAGGCCACTTAGGACTCTCTGCCTCAGTCCGCTCGCCTGTAAAGCTGGGAAAAATAGTATTGCCCTTTCGTATTTATGCAAATGGAAATCTGTGCACATCATCTCAGAGATACACAAATAAGAAGGAGTAAAGGGTCCAAAAGAATGAGGATGTTGCCTGTGGTTCATTGAAACTGTGAAGACAGAGAGAAAGAGACAGGGAGAGACAGAGACAGAGACAGGGAGAGACAGAGACAGAGACAGGGAGAGAGAAACTCCTGATGTTGTGGTCACATCTCATCCTTCCAGACAATAAGGAAAAGATACTAGTATTTTAAGAAGGGCATTTTGCTATGAATAGTTTTTCACCCTCTCCCTTGTTATTTTCAGTATGTGTAAGTTATGTTATGAAAAGGAATTACAATCCACTAATGAATCTCTCTTCGCTTTTGAAATAAGTGGTTTTACTCATTCCTGAATATTTCTTTAAAATTGGGTACAGTCCAGTTTTAGAGAAGGAGGAATGGCAGGTAGAAATCATTTATCTTGAACGTTCACATTCTGATCCAATCTTTGGTTTTATGCCCACATGTGTTACATCCGGGTTCACTGGCAAAATGAAGAGAAGTCTGGTTGGCTTTAGGGACCGGGATTTGGGAAGCAGCAGGAACCTAGCTGGGGGTGAGAGGGCCGCCCCCACAGCACAGGAGCCATGCCTGGGGCAGGAAGACCGGGTGAGCGCAGCCCTGAGTCCATCCTGTCCTCTCCCAACTACTAAATAGATGCTTTGTTCTCTCTGACTCACTGGTTTGATGCTTCTTAAATTTTTCCATAAAAACACGAAGTGTTTGCACAGGGATCCCACGGACGCGATCCAAGCAACTAGCAGGAGCGAAGACAGGAATGAAGCTAGCACCAGGTGGAGGGGCAGCTCTCAGCAAGCAGAGAAAGACTGCCCCCCCCCGCCTCTTCTGCCACCCAAACGGGACGCGGTGACAAAATGTCATGGGACAGAGAACTGTGATGAAGGTTGTAAAAAGTTAGAATTTTGCCCTAAAGTGAAGTACTCCCAGAGCATTTTCTTATCATCCCATTGGCTTCGGGCAGTAATCCCTTTTGTAAAAAGGAACAGTTTTCTGCCTTGTTAGGAAATGGACTCTCAGCTATCAAGACTGGGTCCAGGAGTGACACACACCGAGGGTGTAATTGTGCCTCTTTTTTTTTTTTTTTTTTTTTCCTGGTTAATCTGACTCTATATTATCCAGTATATCTATGTTTTAACACTCAGCCTTCTTTAGCTGGGAATTAATATTTATTTCATTTTCAGTCACCAAATGAGTAAAGCAGCATTAAAAAACTTTAAAATGAAAACACTCCTTCCAGAAAGTTCTATGTCAAGACAGTATGATTTTAAGTACCAGGAGCGAAGAAAAGAGTAACAAAGTCGTAAGGAAGGTGTTGTATAATTCACTTGACTATGCTCCAGGAGTTCCACACACAATTAGTTATCAAAAAACAAAAGTACTTGATTGCCATAACATCTCTCAGTGAATGAGGGGAAATTAATTTATCAGCATTGCATTTAGTAATAAATATTTAATGGAATATTCTTTTCTTTTTTTTTTTTTTTTAAGATTTTATTTGACAGAGATACATAGCAAGAGAGGGAACACAAGCAGGGGGAGTGGGGGAGGGAGAAGCAGGCTTCCCGTGGAGCAGGGAAGCCCGATGCGGGGCTCGATCCCAGGACCCTGGGATCACGACCTGAGCCGAAGGCAGATGCTTAACCGACTGAGCCACCCAGGCGCCCCAAGGAGTATTCTTTTCTGACACATTCAAACTACATACTTTCTCGAGAGTGTCTTGTCAATTACATAGCATTGGCCAACCCCTCCCACATCACGTGCTGGAACTGGAGGTCATTTCTCCTTCCTGGGATCTGACTGAATAAACATATTGCTTTTAATGCCAACACCGGAGTTTAGATTTGGTGAGTTGGAGTGTTGCATCATTTTGTACTTGATTTTTTTAACATCCTGAGACATAACACAATTGAAGTAATAGGGTGGAAAATTATACAATACCTGTTTCAAAACCTACTATCTTCTTCCATTATTCTGACAAATATTTTAAGAGGGTTTTTTCTTTTTTTTAAATCCTTTAAAACATTTTATGAATGCATGCTATTTTATAGTTATGTCTTGGGGAAAGTTTCTCCTTTTTTTCATACCAAAGGAAACTTGGACATGAATGTGTTGACCTATTTTTCCAAGCATGAATAAAATCTTAGAAATAATCATTTGAGATAAGGTTTTAATTTATGTTCTCTGACTTTCTCCTGTAGCATAGGTTCAGGTGGGTTCTTTATTTACTACAAGATAATGTGTTCCTCAGAAATGTGGACTGGGGGGCGCCTGGGTGGCTCAGTCAGTTAAGCGTCTGCCTTCGGCTCAGGTCATGATCCCAGGGTCCTGGGATCGAGCCCTACATCGGGCTCCCTGCTCAGTGGGAAGCCTGCTTCTCCCTCCCCCACTCCCCCTGCTTGTGTTCCCTCTCTCGCTGTGTCTCTCTCTGTCAAATAAACAAATAAAATCTTAAAAAAAAAAAAAAAAGAAATGTGGATTGGGCAATGGTCTTCAAATACTGATATATCATCGAATCTAAGGTGTCATTGATTGAAAGGTCCACTGCCATTTTATGTCACATTTAGAAAGAGAAAGTGTTGCTCATGAAACTATCACCTAGAATTTATATTAAATTTACCAGGAAAAACCTTTAACATTTATTCAGAAAAATAGTTTTGTCATACATCTCTCTTTTTTCATGCATAAAACAGTATAAATGAACTAAGTTGGTATTCTTATAATTTCTCTCACACATCAGCTTTTCAAAATATATTTTCTGTTTAGGTGTTAATTAGGTCCATGTACTTCTCAGTGGCTTGCCATTTTTCTTTGAGGCTTTAACAACATGGATGACACAGCACCCTCTCTGTGCTCTGTTGTTGTCCCAGAATTTTCTTCTAAACCACTGGCATACAGTCTGTATGTTTTGATGAATGTGAAGTTAGCGGTGACCATGTGTGACTACGGATCACAGCATTTATAAGATGCATCCTATTTCAGATGTGATAATGAAAAAGAGAGATAGAGACAGACAGAGAGAGAGAGAGAGAGAGAGACTATATATATACGGAAAGAAGGAGGGTATTCATATCACCTATTGGATCTGTTTCTCTAGCAAGCCCTGACGAATACGCTCCACGTGTTCATACACAGGAAAGTTGCCAAACGTTCTGTTCCGTATTCATACAATACAACAACAGTATACACAACATGGTTACATCTCAAAAATAATTCCCCAACTCAATACCAGCGCTTGATTGTTGCCTGATTGGCTACTGAAATTGTCTATTCCGCCTCTTGTTTCTTGCATGTTTGTTGGCAGACTAATAGAATAAAAAATTAGAGGTTGGAGCATTGAACTGGTATTGGTTGTCCAAATGTATATACCAGAGATTCACCCGACTCTGTTCTCGATTCTGCCAGCATCACCAACCTGTATGTCTGAGTAATCGTGAGGGAAGGTGCAGTGGCATGTCTTAATGTACACTTTTTTTTTTTTTAATGAAATTTAAGATATACGGGGGTTGGTCAAAGGAAGACCTAAAGTAAACGAACCCTCTGAGCTACATTGGCCGTGATGGGGAGGGGGGTGCAGAGGCACGTGGTGAAGTTTAGAGTCAGGAAATTGTAACCAGGAGCCTGACAGCTAATGATTAAAAAAAAAAAAAAATAAGCGCTGATAGTACCATGTATTGGATCCATCTCATCTCGCTTGGTCAAGTGAATTTGATTTTAAAGTAATACTTCTGCGTGGTAATCTTTCTTCCAGAATAAGCAATTATAAGGCTTGATGAAGTAGCAGCAGCTAGGGAAGTTTGTGTCTGTGGAAAACCGACCAGATATTCCAATTCTTTCTGACTACACTTTGTGTACATTTAGCTCATTAATTCTACATTTTTAGGTGAGACATGTGCCTCCAAACTTGACCAAACACCAGACGAATTATTTCCATGGCAACAATGATGAGATTAGGATGCAAGTTTGTAGTTTAAATAGGTTCAACTTGTGACTCACACCCTCCCTTGGCCAGAGTGTGCTTGTTTGGACAGGGGTCCCCATCCTCACCCACCCTCCAGCTCACAGTGTGAGCCTCATGACCATCCTGTGAGGCTGTCCTCCCTTCGCCATCCCTGTGTTCCCAATGCACTGTGCCTCTCTCCAGCTCGTCAGGAATGAAATCCTACTTGGTTTTGCATGCTGATATAATATAACTCAGTCCACCTCAAACCCGAGGTGGTTAAGCTACCTGAGGGCAGAGACCGTCTCTGTTTGCCCACTTGCCTGGCCCCAGACCTCGTACAGCATCTCACACAATTGACATTCAGAATATCAATCGAATAAATCAAAATCATGGGAACCTTTAGTAAAATTCATCTCAGTGATTCTGCATATGTCTCTAAAATATATCTATTTATTAATTCAACAAATATCTATGTGCCAGGCCCTATTCTGGATGGTAGGGAAATAACAGTCCCTACTGTTCCTCCCCAAAAACTCACTTCTGTAATAGAGGGAGAGATGGTTATCAAAAGAGAAACTTAGACAATGTTTGAGAAAGAAATAGGTTTGTTGCAAACAATGCAGGGGAGGACATGGAGGGTGCAGGGGTGGGATCATCAGAACAGAGCCATCTGGGAAGACCTCAGTGGAAGGTGGCTCTAGAGTAGACTTGCAGGAGGTGAGGAGGTGAGCCAGGCAGACCTCTGGGGATGACCATCTTTTGTGGAGAGAAGAGCATGGAAGCCCCAAGCCTGGAGCAGGTCAAGGGACAGTCAGTCTGGAGCGGGTCCCAGAAGGGCCACTGGACATGCAGCCCAGCAGGTGGCAGGCAGCAGCGGGGGGAGGTGTTCTGAAGTCCCAGGGAAGGTGTGTGAATCAGCTGGGGGAGGTGTGGCAGGTCTGGAGTGAGGAGACAGGTTGATTTCAGGTTCACACTCTTCCTCACTTTGCCCATTACTAGGTCCCTCTGCCCAAGACTTGACCATGGCGGGGTCCACCCTCTTGTTCCCAATGTCTGTGTAGAACATTTCACCATACAGGTTCAACAAGTGATGATGAATTTAATAGCAATCCCTCTCTGGTCAAAAGTATTCATGTATCTTTTTAAAAATTAAAATGACAGCGGACCCAATGAGAGAAACCTGTTCAAAATACAACAGCTGGTTCTTCCCTCAGGAAGTTTGGTGATGCTTCCCATCCTTGGATTTGGGGAAATAAATCTTTACTTTGATTTCTCTTTCCCTCAGTTTGGTCTTATGAGGAAGTGATTTTTTTGTAAACACAAGCCCCCTTAGCAAAACTCCATGCAGGAAGTCCGAGTGCATTTCTGGAGAGAAAGGATAAACAGCTTGTATAATAATATGTGGTTCATTAGCAAGATCCTTTCCTACATGTGCATGGACAGGATTACCTCCACCACCGGAGATATCACCAAGTTGAAGTTTTCCTTTGTATTTGCCATCTCTCCTAAGTAACAGAGGGCTGGACAGATTGGGCATAACATTCAATCCACTATGAGCCAGGCTTTCCTCCGTGAGGACTTGAAATGACAGTGGTTGCTGTTGAATATGATGACTCTGTTTTTCATTTAAAATATAAATTAGTTGATCTGAACATTTCTTCTTTTGTGGGTCTGCACATTTTCTAGAGCCTGGACATTCTGAAGTACAAGGGATAGTATTTATATATTCACCTAAAAACATAATTTAAAAGGTAAGGGGCATCATCCTAGGCTGGAAAGCTCGGGAATGGAGATCTCTGTCCTGGCCTGTCCTTGGCTATTTCTGGGATCTTATTAAGATCATTTAATCTTCTTTTTGTGATTTTTAAATATCACAAAATGATGTGGCTGCCATGCTGTGATTCTCCCACTCTACCCCTTCAGCACAGGTGATGTAGCCAACATTCTGAGCCATCTTATTCACCCCTGGGGCCATATCAATATTCGAGATCCAAGCATCTCAGCTCAAGTCTGAGCGGCACTCACCTCAAGGCTCAGATATGTCCAGAGGCTGGGGGCTCGCGGTGGTCTTCTGCATTCTACCAGAAGCAAGTCAGCCAGTATATGTGGCCCATTAATGATGCCTCCGTAATCAGGGTTCAGGTCTATGGTTAGAGAACATTACCTGTCACTGAAATTTCCCTGCACACTGTCCCCACGATTCATGGCTAGGAGCTAAAAAGCAGCTACTCCCAAAAGCTGAAAAAATACTCAGTGTGACCTTGGGATCAAAGCTCAGCATTTCCTTGGGACTGGTGTTTTGTGGTGTTGCTGTGCTTCATCCTGCAGGGGTGAGGTAGGTGTTGGGGGTGAGCAGCTCCAGCCTGACTTTCTTTATGGTGTCATGACCTCTTGTCAGCCAGTGGCTTTCCTAGCTGCTAAGAGCTTTCAGGCTGTGAGCTGATGGCAATGTCACATTGTCTGCCTTCACAAGGTATGAGAGCAGTAGGAACCCAGCTGTCCAAATCCATGCACACTGAGAGGCTTTGGAGACTTTCTGGAATGTGTGTGTGTGTGAGACTCCATCCATAATCCCAAGCCAAGGGAGGAAGAATTAACTGGGAATGAGTGTCCAGAGTGGTGGCTAGGAATGCAAACCAGAGGCATATTATTATTTGTATGACTTCATATATACCCTTACTAGGCAAGTATGATCTGGGAAACATACATCATCTAGTGGTAAGCAGAAGTGAGCTCAGAAACGGAAGCAACTCGTAATCTGTAGTTGACAAGTGGAGGTGGGTACCTGGGAGCGAAGTGCAAACGCGGCTGTTTGCACTTGGTGGGTACCAAAGTCATCTGAGCGAACGTGCTGTTCATAAAACTGGTGTTCAAGAAAGCTGGAGGGCCACGGTGGCCCTTCCTTCCTCTATGTCCTCTGAGATGCTCCCACAGGAAGATGTCTGGGAAAGCCACATTCCTAGACGACTTAGACGTACGCCCACGAAACAAACTGTGAGTGCAAGATCCAGCTCCTGGATGGTGTCTTTGTACAAAATCGTCATTGGTTGCACTGTTCTGTCTTTCCTCCTTCATACTTATTGATGTCAGTTGCATCCATGTACTTACTAAGCCATCATTCATCCGTTAGTCTACCGAGATTTATGGAGCTTCTGCTCTGTGTTGAGCATCTCGCTGTGCATTGAGGAAAGAAAGATTAATAAAACAAATTACCGAAACAAAAACTCCTTCAGCAAAACTTGTATTTTTTAATAAAAACTATGTAACAAATTATAGTTCTCTTTTTATCTCGATTGCTAGGAAGCTGATGTCAATTTAATACTCTGCAGAAAAAATTTTATTATACATGCCAGGTAAACTACTTTTTCTTTTCTTTATGATTTCTGATTTTTCTTAAATTTTAATTATTTCTTTGCATATGATCTTGTATTGGAAGGTCTGGATATTTTTTGAAACCAGGGAAGGTATGAATTCCAAGTAAGAAAATACCTAATGATTTTACTCTAAGGAAATCAGTGATTTTGAACAATTCCTATCTGATCCAAGTAACAATTTCACTGAGGTAGGAAAATGTTCTCCATGCATCCCTTGCCGCAACGTCCCGGAAAATGGCTGTGATTAAAACAGGCAGCGACTGTGTCTATCTAAAACGAAAAGGTTCTCTATCCAAAATGAAAAGGTTCTCTCGAGTGACTTTATAAATACACAGATTTCGCTGTGTTTAAAATTTCCACCAAACACTGTCAAATAAATAAATCTTTTTTTTTCTTCAAATACATACATCTTAATGGAAAAATTTTGTGTCATTTATTGTACTGAATTTTGACTACTGGAGAAATGCTATTCTCTGAAACAGCAGAGAGTGTTAATTTTTTGTGTTTTATTTTTTTGAAGTGCATGCCAGTGCTTATGTTCAAAGGTTTCTACTAAAAAAATGCATTTGAAAGATGCACACTGACCCCAGATCAAGGGGCAAGTGTGGGTCTCTACATACATTTGCTGGGAATGTATTCAGGCATGGACCTACAACTAAGTGAAAACTATTTAGGTTGCCAAGCCTAAAAAATTGACCTACACATTTGCCATCTGGCCCTTGGGATTCATCCCGGTTAAGAATAGCTTTTATGGTCATCATTTCGTCTTCATGAGTTTGTGACCTTAATTATTATCCGAATGACCATAGGAGCAGAGACAGGGAATAGCACCTACAAAGGCGAAGCGAATATAAACCCAGGACTCTGCACTCTTTTTAGTACTAGCTGCATTTTACTCTAAAACCGTAAATAACTTTATTTCTTGTTAATGGAGTAATTTATACAGCACCTAGTATCTTCATTGACAGTACTCTTTATCCTGTAGCAGACGTGCGGCATGTACCGAATCAATTGCGTGAGTTATAGAGAGCAGCGCGGAGCTCCATTCTTCTCAATAACAAAGAAGAAAACACATTAAAAACGAGCATTGATGGGTTGGTGTGAGATCCGGTCAATGGGCTCTCCCGGAGTTGAAATTAAAAGGCAGTTAGGAGAAAATTGTTTTCTCTGGTCATCAGTCACAATGTGAAAGGCCTTTTTCACAATGATTAATTAAAAGCCCAAAAGAGAGAGCGAGAGGGAGTGAACTTTAATAAAGTATCAGGCTGGTTTTCGGTAACATCATGAGTTAATGGTCGGTGGTTTGCCTTGACTAAGTGTTATTGCTCTAGTCCATAATTTCATCTTGAAATGGGCAAGGGAGTGAATCTTCCTCTTCGTAATTGAGTATTGATTTGAAAATAAATGGCAGTGAAACTCCCACGGAACTGTCAGGATATATTCTGGACGGCACTGACAATAAGTGATTTCTGGTTCTCATGAATGCTATGGGTCAGCTTGATGCCAAGGCGCAGAGAGGACAGGTGCAATCTGCCTCCCGTTCTATCAAGTTCCCCATGCTCCATGGATGAGACATCATGGGACAAGACGTTCGCATCCCCCGGGCCCGGCTCAGACTCCATTAGGAGCCTCCTTTGTAAAATGTTTCTTTGAATTTGGAAAACAATTTTAAAACAGCAGGTTCCGACATTTGGCTCTTCTTCCAAATAATAGCCTCTTGCTAAATACTGCGCTTATGGAATACTTTTCAGTGCATTTTCAATGCAAGGGAGTTAAAATGTCATTATAAATGTTTCAGCGGGTTTGATAGATTTCCTTTACAAGTGGTAAGTAGTATAATTGGGTGTGATCTAACCAGGCACAAAAATGACAAAAGACACTTTTCATTCTGTGGTTGAGTCTCATTCAGCGTTCATGGATTGTCCAACTCTGTCGATGCGGCACGGCAGACGGTAGTGAAAGGTGACTTCTGGAAAAAAACAATATCACAGGAGATTTAGAGGGTTATATTGGGATTCTAAAACAAGAAGTCCTTTTACAAAATGCTGCCGGATTGATAAATCCGTGAGATAATACATCAGTGTTCGTTAACAGCAGTGAAAGCTATGGTCTTTGTTTTTCCCGATCGTGAAGGCCTTTTAAACCAAAGCTTCCCATCTTGCATTTGTTAACCCAGGATTTCTGAATTGATATTTACCATTTTCACATTAGCAATATTATATTGTACGGAAGGTAAGGAAAAACTACTGTCTGGGAAACATGTCTTGGTGTGTCCTCCTTCCTGATTCAGGACCAAGCCGTGCAGAGCAGAAGGACTGTGCTGATTTCATGGGAAGTCCAGCTCTTGCACCTGCTGGCTGTTTAAAAAGAAAAAAAAAAAAAGAAGAAGAAGCTTTCCCAGGTGATTTTCCTTGATCAGGATAGAAAAGTTCTTATGCTTATTTGGCTCTGGAAATCCTCTTCTGGAAGGGCAACGATGCTTTGGATTGCCTATGGAGGCGTCTGACAGTCACAGAAACATGGTCCCCTCAAGCCCTCGTGTGCAGCCTGGGGTTCCTCCTCCTTCCCCGGGGCTATGTAGGATTTATTAGGCAATACTAATGTCCGGTAGGCATCAATTAAGACAATTAAGTGGAATTTTATAAATTATAAGAAATGTGGGCTAGGGGTGGATGGCTATTAAAGGGTCTCAGTTTGGTTTTCCAACCTTTACATCCCCTCCTGGAATGACCTGGTGCAGCCCTGAGCAACTGACCCCACTCCCGGGGTGGCCCCCAACTCCCCCGGGACCTGATTCTCTGGGTAAAGTCAGATATGTGGGTTTTTAACATCTGCAAAGGTGCATTTAATGCACAGGTGAAACATAATACTTTTATTATAAAAATGGAATTAGCTATTTGCAGAAGTATGATGAAGCATGATGCAAATAGAAATCAGCACCCTACAGTTTATTGGTTGCATTTTTGGATCTTCATATGCACGCTTTTTCAGTATTTCTGAAAATTGTACCTATATGCAAGACTCGGGTATCTATGAGAGCAGTACTCAAAAACAGTATGCTTTTTAAAGGAAGGTTATGAGCAATTTTTGTATTTGTTCACCTTAACAAAAGTGCTGGTTATTTTACTAGCAAAAGGTGGTGTCCCTAAATATTTCAGGCTGTGTGCTGCTTGGATGTGAAGCGGATACTCAGAGGAGACGAATGGCTTTGACCAGAAGAGTAAATTAAAGCTGCCCAACCCTGCTTTGCCACAAGAGGAGACTGAAGCCTTGGCTTACATCCTCTAATTCGAGGATTTGTTGTGTGGACACGGGGTGGAACTCAGGACTGTTTCCTGAGCCAGTGATGCTGAGGCAGAAGTTTGCAGAGTGACAGAGAGGTCCCTGCGGCAAATCCCCGGCAGCCCTGCTCCATCATGGTGCTGCAGGAAGCCCACCGTGGGCTCTGGAAGGCAGCACCCTGACCCCAGATCAAGGGGCAAGTGTGGGTCTCTACCTGCAAGCCATCCCCCTAACTGCTCATATTTCAAGGGGTCCACAGCACGTTGGGGCACCCTCTCATTCTTTCCCTCTTCCAAGCTGAGTTTATGGTTTATTTTCGTGACCTTTCCACAGATAAAAATGTTGAGGGGAGGACACACCAAGGGGCTTACTCTCCTCACACAAATCCTTCAAGCATTGCCCCAGGGGGTATCGTGGAGGAAGGCTCGTAGAGCGCGGGAAATGTGTCTCCAGGCTGGAAAAGTCTCAGTGACATTCACGTTATAATTATCACAATCTTGGTTGCAACTTGGACTATAGTGTTCACCTGCTTTTCCATCCCTGTGCTCGTAATGGAGATCAATTGTCATCCTGTTTAAAAAAGGATTCAACCCGGAGCTACCCACGTGTCCTTTGTGGCCAATTCAGGAATGAATAGAAGGGGAAATAGGGATGATTTGCCTTCTTATGGTTTTATAAATTTACTCAGATTTCAAAAGGTTTCAGAAGTGACTTTAGTATTGGGGTTTATTCATTTCCTCTTCTTTGCTAATCCCCTGCTCCTTAGCGGCAACGCACTATCTCCTTGGGAGGCCAACAGCGCTTCAGCCGTGGTTCAACACCACAAAATCACAGCCTAATCAGCCAGTCCAGTGAACATACAGGTTGTAACAGGAGGTGTTAAGGGTTGGAATAGAATTCGGAGTGTGGTCCTAATGATAATGATGCAAGCCCGTCCCTTCTCATAAATTTGATTCTCAAAAATAATAATAATAATAATAATAATAATAATAATAATAAATCAGGCGGTGTGTTATTAGGGAGGGTCAGAACTTTAATCCTATTTTAACTGAAGAAGGACTAAAATTCAGAACAAAATTACGCACTGTGGATCATATGCAAATAAATGACAAGTCTGGGATTGTCTCTGGCCTTCTGCCCCCAAATATAATAGGCGTTCCGCTGATAACCAAGGGAGCGGAGGCATCTATGCACTTTGCAGCAATGTGGGGTCTGGCCTCATCTCAACGCCTGGGGAAAGAATAAAGCCCCCCAGGAAACTGCAGGTGGGGCCCCTGGCAGCAGCTCTCCACTGAGGCTGCGTCTCTCCACGATGGCAGGACGATTTAGGGCATTGGTGTTTATGCAAAGAGAGCACAGAACTGCAATTACCTGCTCATCTGTTCTCCAGCCTGACTGTCAATCATGGAGAAGTGGTTGTTTGAAAGTCTTGTCAATCAGAGAGTTCATCTCACACGGAGGTCTGTCTGAATCCATTCCTCCCAGCACGACTCCCTTTGTGTCTCTTAAACAAAATGCTTAATTCTGGTCACCGCCTTGCTCCGTCTCTACCCACACCCCCACATTCTCTCCATTCTGTTTAAAAAAAGTGGAAATTGTGTGATTTATATCCATCCATTAGGCTCACAGGGGTTGCCGCTGGAAATAGAAAAGGCTTCCTGGAGCCCCGGGTGGTTACGCATTCGGGGTCTCTGATAATGCACCTGTCCCACGCGCCTCACACTTCCTGAAACAAGTAAATCTCATTCCTCATCTGCTTTCTCCAAGAACTGCAATTCACCTCCACGCATACCTAGTTTCTCTTCCCGGGCAATTGGTCTCGGCTTTGTCATTAGTGGAAAAATCTCTGGCCTCTCACACAGGCTTCTGCTTAACAAAACGAAACTGTGCATTGCATTCAGGGCTTAAGGTCAACGGTTAAATTGTTCTTGCTCCAGAAGACACGTCTTCATGGGCTGAATCACATCCATGAAATTAGCGTCATTTGTACCTGTAATAAAGATACAGGTGAGGCAGGGGAAGGCGGCCAGGGGGAAATGCTTAAATTCTCTGTTCTCTGCCTAGAATGAGCTGCTACAAATTATCTAATTTTCATTCATTTGGAGACTTGTATTAGCAAAAAAAGACTCAACATTTTTTGATTTGAGGACATGGAAGGAAGCCTGTGGCTTGACTCGAAGTCAGCAGCCTGGGGGGGACTGAAATCAGAGCTGGGTCTTCTCCAAGCAAAGGTTTTAGGGCCTACGGTCACCTCGTTGGTAAAGTGAGCCATTATCCAGAATGCCCCGGAGCTGCCCTGTGTTTCTAAAAATGATGTTCGTGCCAGGTATGCAGAATGCGGAGAAGATTAACGTTATTATAAAATAACCAGAGAAATCTGGGGTTCTTAGGAAGAGGCAGAACTATCATTACTGTGGGGTCCACTGTCTTCCCCCAAAGAACTGCAACTGGGGACAACTTTGGACGAAAGATAGCAAAACCAAAAATTAAAGAGAAAAGGAAGAAATAAAAGGAAGCGGGGAGAGCCCCCACCCCCACCCCCACCCAGAGGAGCCGGGGATGTTGTGAATGGTGGTGCAGCCTACAAGGCTATGGGAGGTGGGTACCGGCCCTGATCTTGGGAAACCTGCTGGCCCTGCCCCCATCTGTGCGGACACAGGGCTCTGCCCCAAGTGTCCACGGGGCACATCGGGTGGAGCTGACAAAAACAGGATGGCTGGCCACTTCAGATGGATGCTTCTCCTTTCTTCGAGGCCCCTGATGCTGGTGAATGACCAGGTCGGGGCTGTGTTTGCCTGATTCTCACGGGTGACGTGTCCCAAACTGAGTCTGCATCCCCTACCCAAGCAGGGGCCGGCCCAGGACGGCTCATCTCCTAAGTGGTGCGGGCAACCATTTGGCCACAATCACGGGAGGCACCTGATGCCTCCCCGTTCCTGTCGCATCCCGTGCCTCACACCACAGCCGCATTGTCACGCTCTACCTAAGACCCACTGGCTTGCCCTTCCAAACCCAAAACCATCCCAATCCTTCTCCCCGTTGCCCTGCTTTTCCGAGTCATGCCTTCCGACCCTGCTCTCCCCCTCCTCAAATGGCAGCATCTCTACAGTCAACCCTTTGTCTTGTTTTATTTGTCTTTGTTAGTGTTTGTGATTTTTGGAATTCTACACGTGTATCAAATTACTTTATAGCGTTTCATTTTTCCTCTTAACGAAGATGACGAAGGCGATGACTTTGTTAGTGTTGGGATCACGCAGAGGCACCGCTCAGGGCTTCCTGAAAATCGGCCAGGGGCGTGCAGTCACCTGACAGCCTGTGTGTGGCGCTCCGAGAGCCCTGGGGGCTGCCCCTTTGCACCCGCCACCGTGCTCATACCAAGCCCGTGCCTCCCTCAGGCTGCTCCCAGCCCAGGACTCAGCCTCATGGGCACACAGTGACAGCACGCTGCTGGTTCACAGATCCTGTCAGTCCAGGGGTCCCCAGCCAGGCCCGATCGTTGTCAGGGCGCCCCCTGTGCTCCCTCACCCCCCGCCTTTCACAGGGGTCAGACTTGCCTCCCAGTCCAGGGCGTTCCCTGCAAACTCACGGGTCCCTCACAGGCATCTTCCCCTTCGTGCCTCTTGTGGGTGGGCCACATCTTGACACCTGCTTCTGGAGGGTCTGAGCTCGCCCAGGCAGTGGCAGGACCACTCCTAGAAGCCACCCACCGAGACGCGGCTTGGGGACTAGATCCCTCGTGTGCCCGGCACTGAGCATGTGGTCCGGCACACAGTGGACACCAAGAAATGTTTGTTGAAGAGTTGAATAAAGTGATGAATCAACCCAAGTGAAGGAAACTAATCAAAATTCAACCGAACTATTTGAAGTAAACATCCCTGGTTCCCGGTGAGCCTGCCTGTCCGGCGGGCCTTCTAGGCTGACTCTCAGTGGGTGTTTGGGATCCAGCATGCAGAATCAGCATGCTACCTGAAGCCTCTGATCCTTGTCATCTAAAAGATATTCCAATCACACACTAAGTAGGACAACAAACATATTGATACCCATCTGATGTGTACTACACATTCTGCAAATATCTTGAAGGGGTAAAGAGAGGTGGATTGTGTGGTCACCCAGGTGACAGCAGTGCTGGGGAAGGGACACAGACTCCCCGGACAATTACCAGCATAAAACAGCCTGTTACTGGGTCATTGATTGTCCAGTGGTGTGGTTCCTACCTGGTGTAGACAAGAAAGTCCCGAGAGCGTGCAGAGCAGGTTTATAGACGGTGACTTCAGCTGAGGTTGGAAATGCAGGAGGATGTTTTCCCCTATATTTAAAAACACGTACATTTCTTTCTTTTTTTTTTTTAAGATTTTATTTATTCATTTGACACAGAGAGAGAATGAGAGTGAGAAAGGGAACACAAGCAGGGGGAGAGGGAGAAGCAGGCTTCTGGCTGAGCAGGGAGCCCGACAAGGGCCTCGATCCCAGGACCTTGAGATCATGACCTGAGCCACCCAGGCATCCCAACACATACATTTCTTTATTCTAAAGTGGTCCAAACACAAAGTAAACTATAAAATGAAACAAAACCAAAACCAAAACAATTACAAGAGAACAAAAATGTTTGCACTGAGAAGTAACATTTCCTTTGCCACACACCTCTACCTCAACCTCTCTCCCCAAAGGCAGCGGCCGGTAAGATCTCAAAGCGGTCCTGCTGAAAGGTTTTTGTATATAAATGAATAAGATACATTTCCTTATTAATGCAGAAAGAAATAAAAACTGTGAATGTTATTTGATATTTAACAATGCATGTGGGAGCCTTTCCGATCAGTGCACGTGCAACCATCTCCTTGCGCTGGAAGGTTGATAGT
This sequence comes from Neomonachus schauinslandi, assembly GCF_002201575.2. Taxonomy (NCBI): domain Eukaryota; kingdom Metazoa; phylum Chordata; class Mammalia; order Carnivora; family Phocidae; genus Neomonachus; species Neomonachus schauinslandi. The sequence continues at coordinate 134,850,848 of NC_058407.1, forward strand.
TTCTTGTTGCACTGATAGGCCAGCAACTGTTTTAATCTGCTTCCTATTAATTTCCTGTTTATGTAGGTATTTGGGGGGTGTTTTCCTGTGACAAAGTCCATGGCACATTCTGTGTGCATGTGCACCTGCCATCTATTTTCCACTGTATGTGGAACTTGGGACTCCTTTCTTCTTGGAACTCAGCCAGACTATGGCTTTTATAGATATTAATAAATTAAAATTTTAGGATGCCAAGAAGCAAGATTAATCAAAGGGTTTACACGAGCTGTATTAAATGTACTGTGAATTAATTCCTAGATGTCCGTGTTGCCTCCCGCTCAATGCCTGAGGATGACTTTTTCTCCTCACCCAAACTGTCTTGGTCCCTGAGTGAGCACCGCTTTCCTCCTGGGAACAGACAAGAGACGGCGTGGTACCACAGCCGCAGGGACGCTGGAAACACCCCCATCTGTAGGGAGGGGTGTTTTATTCAGCAAAGCCTACCCCACTTTGGTTTTCCTCAGGGTGGAAGTTGGGTGCCTAAGAATACATCCAATCACAGCCTTCTATTTCAGAACACAGAGTGGTAAATAGATGTCTGTACAAGAGAAATGGTGAATCATTTTGAGATACCGAAGGGCAGGTTTTTCCTTACATTATTTTACAATCAGATAGTGATGTTTCATAGAGAGTTTGCTGATGCTATCCAGGCCTGTGGATATCCCTGGGACTGTCGTGTGGCTTAACACCAGGAGAATATAGTCAGAGTGTATTAATCTTTGCTTTAAAAGGAGAAAAAAAGTGCTATGGGCTGGTGTCAGAGACACTCGGGTGAGATTTAAGAAATTTTTCTAAAAAATACCAATAACGTTAAATTCTTAGCAATGGAATGGTGGTGTCAGAAAAGCCCCGTGATTTTTAATTTTGAAAGATATTTGCAAAATAATCTCTAAATATTGACACTTGATGCTTCTCTGGGTGCATTCAATTTGGGAGAAGAGGGAACATGGTGGAAATGGTTCTCCTCCATAACTGTCTGGCCCCTGGCTACCCTGTTGTGAATCTTCAGTGCTGAGCTCTAGTGGAACCCAGGCCCACGAATGACAGAACCCCGAGTTGTACTTGACTGGCTGAGGGATCTCTTCCTCTCCCTCCTCCGGGAGCTCGTTCATGGGCTGGGCGCCTACATTTCCAGTGACCCCTCCCAACTCCCGCTTTGTGCCCATTGAGAGTGAAGTTCCAGTTAAAAATGAACTCAGCAGAAAATAGTCTTTAGTGTGCCCGATGAAGACTGGTAACAATGAAAGATTTATACCAAATGTTTGCTCCCAGTTTGATTACAAGGCATTATATTGGGACACATTATATAAATACCACTCTGGGTTATAATTCCCGCTTATTATAGCAGGCTTACATGAAAACTGAAAACATTACAACTGTAAGTTGCCGTATCATTACAGTACTTAAAAAGACATACATTTTTTTTTTCTCTAAAATGAAAGCAGTTTAAACTGAAACATTGTAAGCGTGTTTTCTGACACACAACCCCAAGTTGTTACAAAACATGGTAATCCTAGGGTCTCTGCCAAATTCTAGCACCTGAATCAAGAAGCTGTTTTTGACAAATGCATTGCTAATTACTTTTGGCGCCACTCAGCTCTTAGAATGAATAGCTGTTGTACACAGTGTTACTCTCAAGCCGAGTGACACCAAACAGTTATTGTAAAGAAGGAGCAGGTGAAGCGTCCCGCCATTTTGTTCATTAGTGACAACAATGATGCATGATTGTGCCTCCTTGTTCCTGTAGCCTTGTCCCCATTATAGTTCAAGTCATCAACAGCAATTAGTCCCTATCCCCCTCCCACAACACACCAGAAACAAATTATCACAAGCTTGGTGGTGTGAAACTATTCTCTCAGAGTTCTAGAGACCAGAAGTCCAAAATCAGGGCGTCCCAGGGTGTCCCAGGGCAAATTCACCCTAGAGGCTCAGGGGAGTGTCTTTTTGGTGGTTCTCCACTAGTTCCTGGTGGCTTCCAGCAATCTGGGCAACCTTCACTCCATCACCTCAATCTCTGCCTCTATCTGCACATCAACTTCCTCTCCTTGTCTTTCTCTGTCATAAGGGCACTTGTCACTGGGTTTATGATCCAGCCCTAGTCCAGGACAATGTCTTCTTGAGATCATTACCTTGATAACACCTGCAAAGACTCTTGTTCCACATCCTGAAGAATCATTTTTCCACATTCTGAATAATTCTGAGGGTCCGGGCAAACATATATTTTTGGGAACCCCATTCAACCTGCTACATTCACAATTTCATAATTGTCTGCACTCTGCCCAGGTTACAGGTTTCTTTTTTTTTTAAATTTTTATTTATTTTTATTTTTATTAACATATAATGTCTTATTTGTTTCAGGGGTACAGGTCTGTGATTCACCAGTCTTACACAATTCACAGCGCTCACCGTAGCACATACCCTCCCCAATGTCTATCACCCAGCCACCCCATCCCTCCCACCCCCCACCACTCCAGCAACCCTCAGTTTGTTTCCTGAGATTAAGAGTCTCTTATGGTTTGTCTCCCTCTCTTCCCCTATAATCCTCTGTCTTGTTTCTCAAATTCCTCATATCAGTGAGATTATATGATACATGTCTTGCCCTGATTGACTTATTTCGCTTAGCATAATACCCTCTAGTTCCATCCACATCGTTGCAAAGGGCAAGAGTTCTTTTTTTTTTTTTTTTTTTGATGGCTGCATAATATTCCATTATATATATATATACACCACATCTTCTTTATCCATTCATCTGTTGATGGACATCTAGGCTCTTTCCATAGTTTGGCTATTGTGGACATTGTTGCTATAAACATTGGGGTGCATGTGCGCCTTCCAATCACTACATTTGTATCTTTGGGGTACATACCCAGTAGTGCAATTGCTGGGTTGTACAGTAGCTCTATTTTCAACTTTTTGAGGAACCTCCATGCTGTTTTCCAGAGTAGCTGCACCAGCTTGCATTCCCACCAACAGTGTAGGACGGTTCCCCTTTCTCCGAATCCTCGCCAACATCTGTTGGTTCCTGACTTGTTAATGTTTAGCTATTCTGACTGGTGTGAGGTGGTGTCTCATTGAGGTTTTGATTTGGATTTCCCTGATGCCAAGCGATGTTGAGCACTTTTTCATGTGTCTGTTGGCCATTTGGATGTCTTCTTTGAAGAAATGTCTGTTCATGTCTTCTGCCCATTTTTTGACTTGATCATTTGTTCTTTGGGTGTTGAGTTTAAGAAGTTCTTTATAGGCTTTGGATACTAGCCCTTTATCTGATATGACATTTGCAAATATCTTCTCCTGTTCTGTCGGTTGTCTTTTGGTTTTGTTGACTGTTTCTTTTGCTGTGCAAAAGAAGGACTTCTAATACTATGTTGAATAGCAGTGGTGATAGTGGACATCCCAGCCGTGTTCCTGACCTTAGGGGGAAAGCTCTCAGTTTTTCCCCCATTGAGAATGATATTTGCTGTGGGTTTCTCATAGATGGCTTTTTATGATATTGAGGTATGTACCCTCTATCCCTACACTCTGAAGAGTTTTAATCAAGAAAGGATGTTGTACTTTGTCAAATGCTTTTTCTGCATCTATTGAGAGGATCATATGGTTCTTGTTCTTTCTTGTATTAATGTATTGTATCACATTGATTGATTTGCGGATGTTGAACCAACCTCGCAACCCAGTAATAAATCCCACTTGGTCGTGGTGAATAATCCTTTTAATGTACTGTTGGATCCTATTGGCTAGTATTTTGGTGAGAATTTTTGCATCCATGTTCATCAAGGATATTGGTCTATAATTCTCCTTTTTGATGGGGTCTTTGTCTGGTTTTGGGATCAAGGTAATGCTGGCCTCTTAAAATGAGTTTGGAAGTTTCCTTCCATTTCTATTTTTTTGGAACAGTTTCAGAAGAATAAGTATTAATTCTTCTTTAAATGTTTGGTAGAATTCCCCTGGGAAGCCATCTGGCCCTGGGCTCCTGTTTGTTGGAGATTTTTGATTACTGCTTCAATTTCCTTAGTGGTTATGGGTCTATTCAGGTTTTCTATTTCTTCCTGGTTCAGTTTTGGTAGTTTATACATCTCTAGGAATGCATCCATTTCTTCAAGATTATCTAATTTGCTGGCATATAGTTGCTTATAATATGTTCTTATAATTGTTTGTATTTCTTTGGTGTTGGTTGTGATCTCTCCTCTCTCATTCATGATTTTATTTATTTGGGTCCTTTCTCTTTTCTTTTTAATAATTCTGGCCAGGGGTTAATCAATCTTATTAATTCTTTCAAAGAACAAGCTCCTAGTTTCTTTGGTCTGTTCTACTGTTCTTTTGGTTTCTATTACATCGATTTCTGCTCTGTTCTTTATTATTTCTCTTCTCCTGCTGGGTTTAGGCTGTATTTGCTGTTCTTTCTCCAGCTCCTTTAGATGTAGGGTTAGGTTGTGTATTTGAAACCTTTCTTGTTTCTCGAGAAAGGCTTGTATTGCTATATACTTTCCTCTTAGGACTGCCTTTGCAGCATCCCAAAGATTTTGAACAGTTGTGTTTTCATTTTCATTTGTTTCCATGAATTTTTTAAATTCTTCTTTAATTTCCTGGTTGACTTATTCATTCTTTTTTTTAAATTTTTTTTAAAAAAGATTTACTTTATTTATGTGACAGAGAGAGACACAGCAAGAGAGGGAACACAAGCAGGGGGAGTGGGAGAGGGAGAAGCAGGCTTCCCGCCGAGCAAGGAGCCCAGCGTGGGGCTCGATCCCAGGATCCTGGGACCATGACCTGAGCCGAAGGCAGATGCTTAATGACTGAGCCACCCAGGTGCCCCCATTAATTCTTTAGTAGGATGCTCTTTAGCCTCCATGTATTTGAGTTCTTTCCAACTTTCCTCTTATGATTGAGTTCTAGTTTCAAAGCATTGTGGTCCAAAAATATGCAGGGAATGAACCCAATCCTTTGGTACCAGTTGAGACCTGATTTGTGACCCAGGATGTGATCTATTCTAGAGAATGTTCCATGTGCACTAGAGAAGAATGTGTATTCTGTTGTTTGGGATGGAATGTTCTGAATATATCTGTGAAGTCTATTCCAGTGTGTCATTTAAAGCCTTTATTTCCTTTTTGATCTTTTGCTTAGATGATCTGTCCATTTCAGTGAGGGGGATGTTAAAGTCCCCCACTATTATTGTATTGTTGTCAATGTGTTTCTTTGCTTTTGTTATTAATTGCCTTATATAATTGGCTGCTCCCATGTTAGGGGCATAGATATTTACAATTGTTAGATTTTGTTGGATAGACCCTTTAAGTAGGATATAATGTCCTTCCTCATCTCTTATTATAGTCTTTGGCTTAAAATCTAATTTGTCAGATATAAGGATTGCCACCCCAGCTTTCTTTTGGTGTCCATTAGCATGGTAAATGGTTTTCCACCCCCTCACTTTCAATCTGGGGGTGTCTTTGGGTCTAAAATGAGTCTCTTGCAGACAGCATATCGATGGGTCTTGTTTTTTTATCCAGTCTGATAGCCTGTGTCTTTTGATTGGGGCATTTAGCCCATTTACATTCAGGGTAACTATTGAAAGATATGAATTTAGTGCTATTATATTGCTAAGGTGACTGTTACTGTATATTGTCTGTGTTCCTTTCTGGTCTGTGTTACTTTTAGGCTCTCTCTTTGCTTAGAGGACCCCTTTCAATATTTCTTGTAGGGTCGGTTTGGTGTTTGCAAATTCTTTTAGTTTTTGTTTGTCCTGGAAGCTTTTTATCTCTCCTATTTTCAATGACAGCCTAGCTGGATATAGTATTCTTTGCTGCATATTTTTCTCATTTAGTGCTCTGAATATATCCTGCCAATCCTTTCTGGCCTGCCAGGTCTCTGTGGATAGGTCTGCTGCCAATCTAATGTTTCTACCATTGTAGGTTATAGACCTCTTGTCCCGAGCTGCTTTCAGGATTTTCTCTTTGTCTCTGAGACTTGTGAGTTTTACTATTAGATGTCAAGGTGTTGACCTATTTTTATTGATTTTGAGAGGGGTTCTCTGTGCCTCCTGGATTTTGATGCCTGTTTCTGTCCCCAAATTAGGGAAGTTCTCTGCTATATATTGCTCCAATATACCTTCTGCCCCTCTCTCTTTCTTCTTCTAGGATCCCAATTATTCTAATGCTGTTTCACTTTATGGTATCACTTATCTCTCAAATTCTCCCCTTGTGATCCAGTAGTTGTTTATCTCTCTTTTTCTCAGCTTCTTCATTCTTCATCATTTGGTTTTCTATATCACCTATTCTCTCTTCTGCCTCATTTAACCTAGCAGTTAGAGCCTCCATTTTTTATTGCACCTCATTAATAGCCTTTTTGATTTCGACTTGGTTAGATTTTAGTTATTTTATTTCCCCAGGAAGGGATTCTCTAGTATCTTTTATGCCTTTTTCAAGCCCAGCTAGTATCTCTAAAATCATCATTCTGAACTCTAGTTCTGACATCTTACTAATGTCTATATTGATTAGGTCCCTGGAAGTCGATACTGCCTCTTGTTCTTTTTTTTTGATGTGAGTTTTTCCATCTTGTCATATTGTCCAGAGGAGAATAGACAAATGCCAAAAGGGTAACAATGACCTCAGAAAAATATACACTAAACAAATCAGAAGAGACCTGAAACCAGTGTGAAAAGAAAGGTAAAAAGAAAAAAGAAAAAGAATGTGATCAGGCTGGTGAATTGAACAGAGTCACACACTAGATTTTGGGTGTAGTTTGGTGTGTTAGAAGAAATTGCCTCTTGGGGTACCTGGGTGGCTCAGTCGTTAAGCGCCTGCCTTCGGCTCAGGTCTTGGTCCCAGGATCCTGGGATCGAGCCCCGCATCAGGCTCCCTGCTCGGTGGGAAGCCTTCTTCTCCCTCTCCCACTCCCCCTGCTTGTGTTCCCTCTCTAACTATGTCTCTATCTGTCTAATAAATAAATAAAATCTTAAAAAAAAAAAGAAGAAATTGCCTCTCAAAATTTTAAAGAAAGAGAAACTTATATTTATACAAAAATAATGGTAAATATGATGAAGGGATGGAATATGACTGTAAAGATGAAAATTTAAAAAGATTTTTAAAAAGAAATTGATAAGAAGTTGGTTGAAAAAAGGACAAAAAAATTAAAAAAAAAAGAGAGAATGTGATCAGGTGGGAGATTAGGACAAAGTCATATACTAGATTGGGGGTATATTTTGGTCTGTTAGAAGAAACTGTATCCCAAAATTTTAAAGAAAGAAAAACTTATATAAATATACAAAAAATAAGGTTAAATACAATGAAGGGATAGAATATGACTATAAAAATGAAAGTTAAAAAAGATTTTAAAAAGGGAATTGATAAAATAAGATGTTGGTTGAAAAAGGAAAGAAGAAAAATTCAACTAAAAAGTAGGAAAACAAAATAAAGAAAATTAAAAAAAAATTAACTTTGAAAAACTATAGAATCATGGTAAAAAAGCCATGGATTCTATGTGCAGTATTCCCCTAGCGCTGGAGTTCTGCCGTTCTCATTGATCGGTAAACTTGGTCTTGGCTGGCTGTTCTTGCTGATCTTCTGGGGAGGGGCCTGTTGCCGTGGTTCCCAAATGTCTTTGCTGGAGGTGGAATTGCCCCGCCCTTGCCGGTCAGGCCTAAGTAATCTGCTCGGGTTTGCTCTCGGGAGCTTTTATTTCCTGCAAGCTTTCCCTACGGCTTTGGAGGCCGAGAGCAAAAATGGTGGCCTCCCAATCTCCGCCCCAGAAGAGCCGAGAACTCAGGGCCCCGCTCCTCAGTGTGCCCCCGGAGAAAAGCAGTTAGTCACTCCCGTCTCCCCAGTCTCCGGCCGCACTCCGTGCTCATCCGGCCTGTGCCTGAGCGTTTCTATCTCTGGCACCCAACTCGGTGTGGAGTCTCCAAACCCAGCAGATCCCTGCGGTGCACTCCCACGCGGCTCCTCCCGGGGGAGGAAGGTGAGTCTCCCCGGATCTGCCGCTTGTTGGGTCCCTGCTGGAGGAGCAGGGGCCCGACTGTGCCGCGGATCACGGTTTATGGCCACCCCGAGCTGAGAGCCCGCGCCTGGGCTCCGCCTCTGCAGCCGGCTTCCCTGCTCCGATACCTGGGAGCTCTGCCACACTCAGGCAGCCCCGGTCTTTCTGTGACCCCGAGGGTCCTGAGACCACACTATCCCACGAGGTTTCCACCCCCAGCTTAGCCACTGGAGCAATGTCCCTCAGCGGAGCTGACTTCTAAAAGTTCCGATTTTGTGCCCTGCTGCTCTATCACTTGCCAGAAGCGGCTGACGGAGGCCCCCTCCCCGCCGTCTATCCTCCTGAATATTGCCTTGGATTCACTTCTCCGCACATCCTACCTTCCAGAAAGTGGTCGCTTTTCTGTTCAGAGAGTTGCTGCTATTCTTTTCTTCAATCTCCTGTTGAGTTTGTAGGTGTTCAGAATGGTTTGATCCCTCTCCAGCTGAATTCCTGGGACCAGACGAAATCCAGGTCTCCTACTCCTCTGCCATCTTGCTCCACCCCTCAAGCCAAATCCTTCTTTTGGTCACACTTCAGTTTGTTATTGGCAAATTCAAAAGCTATTTATCACGTTTACACATGTTTTCTTCCTTTTCTTCTATTAACATTTTCTCAGCATGTCTCCACCTTCTCCCAGGCACTGGTAACCGTGGACTTTGTCATAATTAAAAATATTGACACTTCCCAAATGTGAATGTATGAGAAACATAATCAGATAACTAAAGCCTTTTTACAGTGCCGTTTATCTCCCATGGAAAAGATACATTGGGTGACAGTTCCCATGGGCCTCTTGTGTTTGCACACGGCTTGCAAGCAAGCCCTACTTACTTTTTGTTCTGGGCTACCTGTTCAAGGGTGTCTCTGTAGTGAACAGTCTTGGAAGATGGAGATAGTGCTTCCTGTGGAGCTAAGGGTAAGCATGCTTACTGCCCACTCTAAAATATTCGGATTCCCTAAGCTCTGAGTTCTTCCACAATGAAACTATGTGCAGGTGTCCATAGGTGGATCCATGTTCTTGTGGGCAAAGAGAATAGGTACAGCATGCTGATACTTTTGCCGTGCCATGTTAATAAAGTCCTTGGTCTCTGACCCAGGAATCTCGCGTCTTCTGATGGCATCCTTGAAATTGGGACTGACTAGTTAGTTCAAAAGGAAAATACAATCTCAGACCATTCGTAGACCTTAGCAAAATACAGTATTTCTTTTTTTCCCCACGTATCAGTGATTTGCAATGAAATGAGAGAGGGAGGAAACATTAAAATTATTTAGGGAACATTTTCAAAATACTTATTTTCAATTCTGTTTGAAGGACATACTCGTGTCTGCTTGGTGATACACTGAAGTGAGCAAACCAGCCAGGATTATTTAATGAGCTGCTAATTTACACTTTTTCTTCACAACATTTATATACTCTCAGAGCCTTAAATATTTTTTCTAGCATGACTATATTTCTAGAAGTAACTTGTCCTTGGCAGTAGAATTTCTAACTACCCGTTAGCATTCATCACTAAATACACACCCTCTGCACTCTGTGAATCTAATGTATTTATGGCTTTTATCTGTTTTATCACTTCCCCCAACAATTTACTTTGGAATTCTCATCTCCATCACTGCTACCACTATTCTTTTTGTTCTGGCTAGAACTCTAGGATTTATACTTGAGTCTTAATATTTTAGGTAAGTGAATACAGTGACTACTGAATCCAACATTCCCATTATCCAGGTGAAGAGTTAACTAGGGCCAGTATTAAGGTTGCTTATGCAAAGTTGCAGGAAAATTGCCAGAAGTAATTTTATTTTAACTTAAAATGTTCACCCTTAGTTCAATTCTTTTCACATTGCAACCCTTTCTCTGCCTTCAGAAGTTGCCAAGTCATTCCCATATTTATGAGAATTTTGATAAATGTGAGAATTCCCTCTTAAATTCGTTTCTTTTTCCTTGTGCTTGTATTGATGACCAAGGAATGCCATTAATTATTAATTTGGGTTATAATTCTTTTATTATTAGAAGTTGATGCAAAAAAATTAGAACTCCCATTTTTAAGGCTAAACTTTGTTCATGGGAGAGAGAACACAGATTGCCTCTACCCTGAGTCATTGTTCTATTTTTTTTACATAAAGTATAACTCCAGGATCTTCTGATCTGCTTTGCAAAACTCTGTATGATCACGTTTCTTTCTCTGGATGACTCTCACCTGTGTGGTGACTTTCTGAGCTTCTTCTTTCAGCACAAATCACTGAGAGGTTTGCAGGTCTTCATGCTCTTCAAGGGTTGAGCTCACATTCCTCTGGCCAACACCTGGGTGGTCTCAGCAGAGGCATCTTGCTGAGGACCTACTGCCCCCAAGAAACTCCCTTCTTGATCCTCAGTGGTGACCAATGAGGAAGACCTGCACTGACTCAGGGATGATGCTTACCAGCAGTTCCTTACATGTTGACTGAAAACATTTTATTGATGGGAGCAAGTAGCTTTCCAAGTCATTTATGCTCAGATGTTGAATGTCTGTTCATTTCAGGAGTTCTTATCAACACCAGCTGACATTGTGGCTGTGGAAAGTCCCATTCTTTCTTTCTTTCTTTCTTTCTTTCTTTCTTTCTCTTTCTTTCTTTCTTTCTTTCTTCTCTTTCTTTTCTTTTCTTTCTTTTCTTTCTTTCCTCTTTCTTCTTTCCTCTCTCTCTGTATCTCTCTCTCCTACCCTTGATTTACTGGAACATAGGATAGATCAAGAATATCTGCCAATATCTGCCAATATCTTTCTCTGACGGTAGGACCTAACTTTGAGAACTTAAATCAATATAATTCACTGTCCTTATGTTAAGCAATTCTGGGGTAACTATACATTCATGCTCCTGTGATAAACTATTGTGGGATGAAAGCTACTTCCTGACTTTGGGCTGAACACTTGTGTGATCAGGCAAACGCAGTGTAGCCATCTGCTCCAGGAGATACTACTACTGGAAGATAAGAATGTGAAGGAACTTTAAGTAGCTCACTTATCAAGACTAATCCCTTACTTATCAATACTCATTTTAAGACCCCCACCTTGCTATGTCCACCAACCCAAAGTTGTAATTGCAAACTCTCTGAAATCCCAACTGATTTTTCACCTTAGATATCGGCTTTTAAATCACTTAGCCTAAGCCCTACATACTTATACTGTATCTTCCTATTTTTTTCCCCTTCTGAGATACTCCTAAGACTGTTGAGATGCTCCTCTCTGTTTCAGCAGTAAGTTGAAAAATTTGGTTTTGCTTTGTCAACAGCATTTATGGCAACCTTTTTAGGGAGTCAGTAGTGAACACATCTCCTAGACTTTTCACTTGGGATCATCTTTCTTAACCGTGCTGCTGGGATTAATGTTCTTGGCTTCAGCTTCTTCTCTTGGGTGTCAGGATTTTGTTTTCCTGCTGCCATTCTAGATGAATGAACAGATACTTTCACCTTTCACACACTTGCTGCCATTCTGATGGAGGTCCTTGTAAGACCTCTCTTGGATAGCTGAAATTATCTTGTGTTCATCCTACTCACCAGAGTGTCCCTGGCACAGTCCACTGGATATACACCTTCCTGAGCTCTGACAAATGTGATTGTTCACTCAGAAAATCCAGTAACTCCAGATTGCCTGCCTGTTTACAGATGGATGTTTCTTTCAGGCACTTGACTTCTGCCTAATTATGCCCTGCCTTCCATTCCAGGTTACGCTTGCAGACACTCTGGCATGGTACAGTGTCTGGGACACAGTAAATATTGGTAAATGCTTGTTGAACTAGTAAATTGTTAGAGGCCTATTTCAAATGCATGTTATGTGAATCTGTTCCAGAGTTTTCAAACCTGATGAGGCCTCTCTTGTACTTCCCTGTAGCTGATGAAGGACTCTCTGTATCACAGTAGTGTGGGCCTTTGTCTCGTTCTGCAGGACTTCTGCTGACTCTCAGCAACTTGAGGAGAAATAAGTTGTGTTTGAGTCAGTCTTTTAGAAGAACCCTAGAAGAACCCATCTCAGTGGTGCTACCAAGAAGAAAATCAGAAATTAGTTGTTGAATAAAAAGGGGGAGGGGATTATAAAATGTATAATTTTTCCCCAAAGCAATTCTTTATTTCCATGTTTCTGATTAACTTACGACTTTCAGTGATTACTAGTCTAGTGGTAGATGTAACTTTATTATATCTTAAAAAATAATTTTTGTACTTTATGTATCAATTTTCCCCTTTACCTATTTAGTACGTATTCTAATCCTTTCTTTTTTTTTAATTTTTTATTGTTATGTTAATCCCCATACATTACATCATTAGTTTTTGATGTAGTGTTCCATGATTCATTGTTTGCGTATAACACCCAGTGCTCCATGTAGAACTTGCCTTCTTTAATACCCATCACCAGGCTAACCCATCCTCCCACCCCCCTCCCCTCTAGAACCCTCAGTTTGTTTTTCAGAGTCCATCGTCTCTCATGGTTTGTCTCCCCCTCTGATCTCCCCCCTTCATTCTTCCCCTCTTGCTATCTTCTTCTTTTTTTTTCTTAACATATATTGCATTATCTAATCCTTTCTTATATTCCCAAGGCCTATGCCTTCATAATTTCTTTGTTGTATGAAACACATCAAGTCCCAAGATGTTTTTATGACTGCTTATGAAAGTAGTGTTTCAAACACTTCGAAATATAAATATTCACACCCAGGAAAGTGACATTTTGCAAAAATATGCATGATTATACGTCATTACTCAAGTATTAAAAACTCACTACGTTTTGGTCAGTCTGATCCTTAAAATTTCAGAAGAAATATATTCTTTTCAGAAGAAATACTCTTCTGTCAACACTATTTTATGAATCCCTTTAGATTTTAAAATATAAAGAGAAACTGAAAGTAAATGTCAGTTTTAATTAACTATAATCAACGAGATTATTTTGAGATACTTCACATTTGAGAAGTGGATTGTTTTGACACAGGATGCTGTCACAGTGATTGGTCGGCACAAAATGGATATCCTGTTGCCCTTGAATATCAGGACCGTGAGTGCTGGCTGCACCAGACTTTCCTTCCTTGCTGGGAATGTCAAGGTTGGTGTGAAAAACATAGAGTAAACTAACCTACACTCCCATTCTTCAAAATACACATTTATTTATTTATGCACATCAACATGTGTTACTTGAGCCTGCGTTTACTGGAATAGACAGTTTTAACAGCTTCATGTCATCCCTGGCATTATGATTATGCCATTTCATTGATATATAGCAGCCAATGGCTTCTTTCTGTGGGGTGACAAGAGCTTGGGATTTCCTAATTTGCCTTGTGACTGATGTCACTTTCACACAAGGGTGCTCTTTGAAGTCGGTCTTTTTACTAGTTCTCACCGATTTTGCCTGGTCTCTCTGGCAGGTAAGCTTGCAAAGGGTTTATCTTACTGCTGTCATTGACCTCCAAACCTCTCCTTAAGTGCTTACCACTAAATCCTCCATTGTTTCAAGAGTGCCCTTGCATGCGAAATTCCCCACACTCTGTTTTTAATACTGTGAGTTCCTATAGGGAGAGCCTTGGGCTTTCTTGATCTCGTGGACTGCCTCTCCTCCAGTGGGCCACCATGTTGCATACTGGGTGAAGGTATTGGAGTCTTGCTCTGTTGGCTTGTCTCGCATGGAATCTCTGTCTTAAGGGTGAGCCGGAGCACGGCCTGTCAGGGCCCAAGTACCTTTGGCCTGCTCTGGTTGGAGCAGAACTTCTACTCCATGTGTGGGGGTTGGGTGGAGTAAGGAAACTCCAAACTCTCAGTCACAGTTACAGAGAATATAGTCTTTGAGCCTCAGGGTTGGAGGAGATGTGGAATGCTGGTGGCCTGTCCCTCCTGCTGGCATGCCATATCCTATGATATGGGGCTGAGCAGAGAGGGATCCCATGTTATCAGCCCTCCCCCTGGGTGTTGTCCTCTGTCAGGCTGAGCTGAAAGAGGTGAAAATAGGGAGCAGTCCTGGCTCAGGTGCAACTAGCTTTTGCTGTTCTTACTGAGATTTAGCAGATTTTTTTAAACAAAGGTCCCCTCATTTCCTTTTTTTTTTTTTAAAATTTTATTTATTTATTTGAGAGAGAGAGAGTGAGAGAGAGCATGAGAAGGGAGAGGGTCAGAGGGAGAAGCAGACTCCCCACTGAGCGGGGAGCCCGATGTGGGACTCGATCCTGGGACTCCAGGATCATGACCAGAGCTGAAGGCAGTCGCTTAGCCAACTGAGCCACCCAGGTGCCCCCCTCATTTCCTGTATACCTTTAGGACAATTTCCAGATGTTAAGCGGTTGTTTTTTTAAAAAAAATAATTTTCACCAATTATGGTTTTTCATGGGGAGCAGACCCACTGGCTCCTGGTGCCATCTTTCTGAAAGTGGGACTTCCTCTCATTCCTTCAACTTATGGCTACTTGGTCTTCAGTGAAATCTCACGGAAGCTTCGATATGAGTAAGTCTGTTCCTCAGATGGCAGGATGAATATTTCTAATTAAGGAGAGAGCTCAAAGAAAAATCAAATTCAAGGCATTGAACAGAATTTATTTTTGTAGTTGGTAAGAATAAAAACACATCAATGTTTTGTAGCTGGCAACCACCATAAAGTGCCTATCTTAATATATCAGTGTTAATGATGACATAATGTACCCCAGGGAGGGACAGCAGCAAATGACTGATTAGCTTACCACTTAGGGCCTTTTTTTTTTTCTTTTAAAGATTTTATTTATTTGACAGAGGGATGGAGAGAGCACAAGCAGGGGGTTGGGCAGAGGGAGAGGGAAGGGATAAGCAGACTCCATGCTGAGCACAGAGTCCAGCACGGGGCTCCATCCCATGACCCTGAGATCACGACCTGAACCAAAGTTAGACATTTAACCGACGGAGCCACCCAGGTGCCTTGAGGCTTCTTTTCGCCAGCTGTGAAAGACTAATGAAACAGAAGTGGCAACCTTCTTGTAAGCCTTGTTCTGCGTCCGTGGCTGATTATCAGCGCACAGTGGCTGAGAACAATGGCCGAACAGACTCCTTCCCTGAAACAGGTATCAGGACAGCTCTGAGTACTCAGGACCCATCTGCCAGCATTAAAATTGATTCATTAATTTGATCAGTTTTGTTTCCCCCCAGCCCATAAGACAGCTAGACTAGAGATCAGATTGGCTAAGCAGACCTTTCTCTGGGAAGGGCAAGGGGTCAGTGGCAGGTCTCACAGCTCTGAGGAAGGTGCAGGAATCACGTCAGAGGTTCGTTCAAGGTTCTCCCATTCAAAGATAATGGGGCAGGACCCAAACTAAGATCCTTATTCCCGGCCGTTTAACCTAATTCTTTCCACAGTGTCTAATGCTGATTCCCTCAATAAGTTAGAAGTCACTTTAATATCTTGAGACAGACATTGAATTTATCACTGAGACTTGGGGAGAGGTTCATCTCAGGTTTCTCCGGTGTACCTGGGCTTTCCAATCTATTGACAAGACAAGGTGCGCCCCTCTATCACCCTCTTCCCCAACTTGGAATGCACTTGCTACTACTATCTAGCAAGAGCTGATTCCAAACACGGGAGAGGGAGGTACTGTTGAAAGTAAGTTTTTTCCGCTCACTTATAGAGACAGCCATTATTTTAGAGTTGTCATAATGAACACTGTTAACTTAGTGGCCTAATCTATCCATGCTTCATTTAATCGAAGTGGGATAGGCACGGCAGGGAAGGACCTCCAGCTGCACCAGAACCCGTAAGAATGTGCTGGAAGGCCCCAGTGAAGGGGGCCAGGATGGGGCCGGGACACTGAGCTGCCAACAAAAATAGAAACCTGATTTTCACAGGTGGTGTGAAGACTCTCTTTTCAAATTTAATATCTGAATTCATTTATCTTCATTAATATACTCTATCTTCTGTGGTTTAGGGTCTTCCAGAGATATTCTTATGTGGTTTGACAACAGAGATCTCTCCCACACACACTTCCTTCTCTCTTTGCACCATTTCTGGGTGATGACATTAACTTTTAAATCACAGTGAAAATATAACTTACCAATTCAGCTTAGCACTGGTAAAATGTCTGGATTCTTCTCACTTACCAAGTAATTGTTTCTTAATACCCAAATATTCTATAAATCTCCAAAAGATTAATTTCCTCTAACTCACTTGCTGCCTTTCAGGGGAACACACCCAGTTCATGGAACAAATTTTGCCCTCAGTAAAAAATTGACAAAGGCTACCTTCAGGATTGTGCAGGTAAAAGGCCTAAGTGCAGCTTAGGCATAGTAGTTTTAGACATAGAATAGAAATGTTTTCAGATATCTTATTGCTTTGTTTGCAAAAATCACATATATATCAATTTAAGGGATGTTAAGAGAAATTCTTGCACTTTATTAAGAATGTTTTGATTCACTTTTAACATTTCAAATATCAAGAAAGGAAAATCACAGGGCGCCTGGGTGGTTCAGTCGGTTAAGCATCTGCCTTCAGCTCAGCTCATGATCCCAAGGTCCTGAGATTGAGCCCCGCATCGGGCTCGCTGCTCAGCAGGAAGCCTGCTTCTCCATCTCCCACTCCCCCTGCTTGTGTTCCCTCTCTCGCTGTCAAATATATAAATGAAATCTTAAAAAAAAAAAGAAAGGAAAATCAGGAAGGGAAAGAAAACCTGACATCTGCATGTGTATATCATTTTTTTGTGGTGGGGATGTGTAAAACAATGGAAAATATTTAAAACAATAATTGATTATGCTTATTCTTCTACTATCAATTTTTGCTATATATATATACATATATATATATATATATATATGTATATATATATTTAATGCCAAGCCTTCGGAAAATCTTAACTCTGCAAAAAAGATCCTACTTTTCTCTCTCCTATTTATCTTCTGAGGCAGAATTTGGATTCATGAAAGAAAATATCCATTTCAAAACGACTTCAAAGGTGAGAAGCTTATTATTTTACACAGTAAAAGCCCAAAGAGATGGATTTCAGAGTTGGCTAATTCAGCGGCCACATATAACATCAGCCATTTGTGTATTTATAGCTACTGTCTTCCAGAAATGTTAAATTTTACATATTCTTTTTTGGTAAGATTTATTTATTTATTTGAAGAGAACGTGCATGGCAGGAAGGAACAGAAGGAGAGGGAGAAACTTAAGCAAACTGCGTGCGAGTGTGGAGCCAGAGACAGGGCTTGATCTCATGACCCTGAGATCATGAAATCAAGAGTCAGATGCTTAACCAACTGCGCCACCCAGGTGTCCCAAATTTTACATATTCTTATGAACTTAATGTTATTATCATGTTTTACTTTTCCTATCAGAGAATTTGGAATTAAGTATCCCTTTGTTTTAATGAGCATTTATTAGACGACTTATAAAGGTTTACTTTATAATAAGGTTGTTAAATGGTTATATTTTTATTGACATTTCCTTATTATATCATTTTCTTTATTATATCATCTGAACTCATATATTAAGGATATCATTTATTTTCCATTTTTTATTTTCCTTATTATGTCATCTGAACTCTTCGCATATTAGGCATATTTCTCCTCTGCCACATGCTACAAATATTTTTGTCATTTTATTCCTTGGTCATATTATTTCAAATTCACATGATATTGCATAAGAGTTTTATACTTTTATACAACTAAATTCATCGTTCTGTATTTTTTGGGTTTTGGCTTTTATTTCATTCTTAGAAAGTTCTTTTCCAAACAAAATTATACAATTATTGGAGTACAGTTTCTTTCCATAATTTTATATTTTCAATTAAATATATAAGTCATTAATTGATACAGGATTTATCTTAAAGTTAGGGTTCAGTCTTTTTTTTTGTTGTGATTTTCAAGAAGTTTGTAGGTAAACCATAACCATTCATTGAATAAACTAAACTTTTCTCAAGGCTTTGTGGTGCACCTTCATCATCTGAGAAATCCATACAGTTGTATACACACAGCCCTGTGTCCCTGGTTTTTTTTCCCCTCAGGCTGCAGTTGGCAGTACATATGGTCATACACCTGTGAGGAGGAAGATGCTACTGAAGCGTATGGCATCCCCTTGTGGACCGGGAGGTGGGCCGGACCACAGGAGGCCGGAAGGGGACAGTCTCTAGAGTCAGCCCAGTGGCTGACACACGTGTCTTATTATACTTGTTGCTTTAATTATCTTTGTCTTTTGTTGCTTTCCAGTGGGTTAGGCTAGTCTAGTAACTAAGTTGTTCTTCTTTTTAAAGTTTTATGGGAATTTGTTTTGGTTAACCATAAAAATTATCCCCTGCCTTCTCTGGATTTTGAAGTCAGGAAATAATATTTGCTTCTCAGGATACAGTTCTTATTAAGTAATATAATGTTTACTTTAAAACATTATTATTATTATTGTAACATTATTATTATTATTATAACATTCCCTAAATGTATTTTTTTCTCAATATGCGATATTTCAAATTTAATAACGACTTGAGTTCTATGAGTTTATCTTAAAGGGAACAACCGATATCCAATATTCACCATTCATTCCTTTAAACAAAGTGTCCCCCAACTTACATTAACTCCCATGTGTTCAACCTGTAAGCAAATAGAACAGCTCTTTGCTGTGGGGTCCCTGTAACAAATATATCTCGAGGACTGTGTCTGATGAAGAATAAAAGACTCTTCTAGGAAAAAAAATTCTTCACAAGGCAAGGGAGAGGGTGACGTATTTTGTTTGAAGATGGTGGATCTTCCAACGTGATGGGCACCTTGGAATGTGAGGTGTCGTCCTCAGACTGAGTCGTACAGGCAAACAGGCTGTGTTTATGACGTTTGACCAGAAGTCCTATAAAACCCGCAAGAGCAGAACAGCGGTGTCCTGACCCCACCCTGCACACAGCCCCAGCAGCAGGTAGAAGGGCAGGATGCTCTGAAGTTCAGGAGGAAATGGGTGTCAGTGAGCATGGGGACACATAGGCAGATGCGCAGTATGGTTCAGCAGGTGGTGGCACACCGCTGCATCCGTGATGGGAAGAACAGCCTTGCTGAAGGAGCAGGTGCTCCTGCCTGGCTTCAGATATCACATGGTGAGGTCTGAGGGGAGAGGAGCCAACTGCAGGATGCTACTTGAGGCCAGATAGTTGCCTGTGGGCACAGAGAGGACACACCCGGGTAAGCTCAGACATCTGGGGTGAGGGGAGCTTGGAAAGGAAGTTAATTTCCAGTGATTTTAATTTTGGAACTCCAGTGAGAGATGGACTGGACGTTAGTGTCAATTGTCACCTACACTTTCCATCACAAGTTCTGAGGGAAAATGTGAGCCTAGAAGTTGACCGCAAGCCAAATCATCGGTCAGTAAGGTATTTGAAGATATGCATGGGACGAGACACTCTCATGCGTCACTTCCAAGAAAAGTATTTAGTGTTCTCTCAGCAAACAAAAGGATGAAAAAACATTTGGAGTTCCCAGGACCATTGAAAAAAAGGCCATGGATGATTGTTGTGCATTGAAATATAATGAACCGGATGATTTAGGCATTGGGTCTAAGAAGGTCTCCAAGCACTCCAATGACATTAAACAGAGAGAGATACCTGTGATATCCTGAATTAAACACGGTTCGTCTTCCAGGTACAACAAACGGTGTGGACGCCTCGCAGTTACGATCTAAAGAGGAAAGAAAACATAAAAAAAACTGAGTCCGTATGAGCAGCAAACTAAAGTGGGCACAGTTTTGAGCCAATGATGTATTTTAAGATACTAGGGACATTTTCCCTGGAGTTTACAAGTTTCCTGCAGAGAGTTCATGGGAAAAGAAATGATGGGGGTACAACAGAACTTGACCCCCACACTGGAAAATAGTTACATAATTACAAGAATGTAACAAACTTACAAGTTTTTGTCTTTTAGAATTAAACAATGTATAAAATACATAAGATATAAAAGTGAATAGGAAATGAATATAAGTATTATATTTAACAATACAAAGGCAAAATTATAGCTGTCAGAAAATAAGAAGTATTTAACAAAAACTGAAATAATAACCAACTCAGACTGAGAGAAAAAGGCTAGGGGTATGGCGTAACTGATTCGTTATCCTTGTGTTTTGTGGCAGGATCTCTATAAACATTGGCGTAACGTGATAGATCTAAAATCATGGTGTATGTTCATTACTGACTGTTGGGGAGATTTGGGGAAGAACTAAGTCGGAAACAATTTGAATTGTCTGCCTCGGGGTGGCAGCAAAGGGAGTAGAAGGCTGAGGGGTCTGTTCCCATATCACTTCTTTTATTTTTCAGCATCTTAACAAAAATAAGGGAAAAATGAAAAGCTGCCAGTATAATCTATTCTCTACTCTCAATTATCTTGATTATCCAGAAATACCAATAAGGGGATAGTTTTATTTTAACTCTGACCTTTGGGGGATGCAGCGAGCCAATGACAAATGGAGACAAAAGGAAAACTCTAGCACCGGGGTGTTTGGGGACCCTCTGCATGGCGACTGGGCACCTGTCCTGAGTCTGCCTTCAACCCGGTTAAGACCTGGGGACATCACTTCCCTTTCCTTAGCCTGGTTTATTCTTATTTAAAGACAATGTAGATGGATCTAGAGAATATTATGTTAAATGAAATAAGTCAGTCAGAGACAAATACCATATGATCTCACTCATATGTGGAATTTAAGAAACAAATGAGCAAAGGGGGAAAAAAGAGATAAACCAAGAAATAGACCCTTAACTGTAGAGAACACACTGATGGTCAGCAGCGGGGACGTGGGTGGGGGATGAGGGAAACAGGTGATGGGGGGAAGGAGGCACCTGTCGTGATGAGCACCGGGTGATGTATGGAAGTGTTGAATCACTGTATTTTACACCTGTAACTAATATAACACTGTATGTTAACTAACTGGATTTTAAATTAAAAAGATAATTTTAAAAAAAGACCAAGCACAAAGACTGGCAATCTAGAATGTGTCAAATGAACTCGTCAGTGCTTTTTAGTCTCACTGCTCAGAAATGAGCCCAGGCTGAGTTGCAAACCCGAAGCTCTCTTCTGTCTCATGTCCATGCAGACTCAGCCCCACTGCCTGGCATTACAACCCATAACAAAGAAAGAAAGAGAGAAAAAATTAACAAAATAATCAAAGGGATTGAATGAGATTTGTGGTTTCCAAAATCATTTTACATAGAGAAACACTTCTTCAAAAGGGAATTGTCAGTGGAACCCAGTGTGGAAAGCCTGCAGCAGGGAGAAGGACAGAGAGACAAATCCTTGAATGCTGTATAATTGAAAATAACTGAATCCAGCTTTCTTTTGCTAATGAGATTGTGAGTTCAGTAAACATCAGGGCTATTTATTGCCATTTCTACTACACACTCAAACCTTACAATCAAAAGTCTTTATAAAATTTCATTTAGCACGTGGCCTATTTGTTAAACAAATATTACATTTTTAACGGACAGTTATTTTCTTCTTGAAGATAATAAAATGTTTTATAGAAATTACCATTCACCAAGGGAACTATGTTCAGATGCAGACTTTTTTCCCTGTAAGTGATTCAACTGCTGGAAAAATTAGCTCCACATTTTTGGGAGACATTTTAAGTAGTAACAGCTAAATGTACGGTGAGCACCAAGCTTGACAATTGCCATTTAAAATTGCTCCTATGTTCTATTCATCTTCTGAAATATTTTTCCCCTTAAAATTTAGATTGCTAACTCCATCTGTGTAGGCCATATTCACTTGACTTACTTAGCTACAGAGACTGTAATTCATCTCTGTACAGTGATGCTGAGCCTCACTTAGTAATAGCAGGTTAATGAGAAGGTGTGAAAATGATATCACATGCTAGCTCCAAAAGTTTGGAGGGGTGACGAGTAGTAACGCGTTGTCATCAGTTTCATTGTTATGCTGTAGAAAATAATCTCATCCAGTCATTCTCTTTTTTTTAACCAATAAATAACACCAACTACTTTTAATACTTTTTCACAGTATATGGACTCTGTTTTCACGCATAAAGAAATCCTTTTGATAGAATCTTAGTCACTGTGACTGTGTGTTAAACTACATATAATTAATACCATTTTACAAATAGACAATAAGTATGCTTCCTAGTTTGGTGCACAATTTATCTGGAGCTATGTTTAAATTCCTATGTAATATGCACAATATTGTCTTCACAGCTCCAACCGTTGAGCGTTACGAACGCCGGGCTGAATGCTCTGTTTTCTTCAGCAGTATTCAGATGCTGCCTCTGTCTTTGGCGGTTTCTCTGGAATTCTTACCTGGGGTTTGATTCTGTCCAATCTCAGATTTCTACAGGGTTTATCTAAATGGCATCACAGGCCCTAAGGGACAGGATGAATTTCCTTACTGCACAGTGCTCATCATCCAAAGGCTCAGCGGTAATCCCAGGCTGCAGGAAGCAGGTGGTTTCCCCGAGGGTGTGGTGGAGAGAGAAAGAGGGTCTACTCTCACGCTGGTCTTGGTCTGAGATACGTGGGAAGTGAGGACAACCTGATTCATCCATGGGGAATGCTTAATTATGGACTTTTAGGAGTGGGTGCTCTGCATAATTTCACCCCCTTGTCTCCCCTGCCCCAGGTAACACATATACCTAGTAGGTTCATTTTTGTTCCCCACCTCAAATCCAAATTCAGGTGACTTTTCTTTGGATGACCTGGACAGTATAATTCCAAGCCAGTTAGAGCCTTAGTACTCAACTGGAACCACCCACACATTTAAAAACATGTCTCTCCTGGGTGGGGATGATGGAGACTCCAGCTTCAGGCTGTGTATCAGTCAGTCGCTGGGAGTCCTCATGCAAGTACGACCACTGAGTGCTAGGCCAAGAGCCTGCTGGTTGATTCTGAGACATGGGAGGGCAGATCCTTCCATGTAGTCTCCATGCAATTGATTTACCAACTGAATTATACAAACTGTTTATGGCATTTATTGGTTTTACTTTTCAATATGATGGAAATACCATGTTTTATACTTTTGCAGAAACATCAGTACTGTGTCCATATTTCAATAGTGTTACAGCTGACTTTTGTGTATATTTATGTGCTTATCACTTTCAGACATGTATTGCCCACCCCTTTCGATGTTTAAAGAGCATAGCTTCTTCTGTCTTCTTCCTACCTAATAATACATGTATCATCTCAACGGCATGTTACAAACCATTTGGCAATATTCCCAGGAGAGCTATCAACTGGGATGTTGGAAAGAAACGGAGACAAGAATGAACCTGCCTGGTTAAAATATGCAACATGGGATTTATTGTAGATCAACAGTGCAGACAAGAATGTAACAATATCATTTTTTATTTTGTTCTAAGCCAGGAGACATAACATTTGGGCCTGGGCTCAGAGTGGGTGAATTAGGTGTTACATTGGTGAGTGGTGAAATTAGGCTACCAGGAAAAGTCAGTATGGGGATGCATTTAAAGGTGACTTCTCTTGGCAAAGGTGTGTCTGATCCACGTGGACTCTTAGACACACACAGGATGCCCTCCCAGATAGTGTGTGGACAATGTGAGCCCGGAGTGTGTACATGTGCCCACAAGCTGCCCCTGAGAGAT
This sequence comes from Neomonachus schauinslandi, assembly GCF_002201575.2. Taxonomy (NCBI): domain Eukaryota; kingdom Metazoa; phylum Chordata; class Mammalia; order Carnivora; family Phocidae; genus Neomonachus; species Neomonachus schauinslandi. Next base: position 134,874,411 of record NC_058407.1, read on the forward strand.
GCAATCTCTCCACCCACGAGCAGAGTTGTGTTGGACTGAGCCTGACCCCTTGTGTCTCTGGAGAAGGTTATGGCAGGGAGTGGGGAGACCTGAGGTGGGTCCATCACAGAGAGTGATGGGAAGAGAAGCCATCCCACTGATGTCCTTACTTCCTGGATCCATTTATTCTAGTTTTGGGAACGGGACACTATACATTAGCCATTAATGCACTGTTCACCTTCATCCTGCTTAGAAGGGTTGCAAGCAGTTTAGAATGGATGTGATGTGTATGAGAACCCAAAGTGGGTATCATGGCCAGATGCACATTGTTACACCTCCTTTGTCTGAGGTGACATTGGGAATGTCTCCATAAGGATAACGAAGCATTCTTGGGTCTTGGTGCAAGGACAAGACTCATATCTGGTATTGTATTCAGTCTCCACAGAGAAAACCCCGTCCCCTCCAGGATATACTCCGCATGCCCCTGGAGGAGGCTGGTCGGGCCTCCTGCAGGGATAATGCCATTCTGGGGACTCAGAGTTGGTTGGCCCTGGGGGACAGGTTGGCTCTCAGCACAGGAGCTTGCTGCACCCTGGTGAGAGGAGGCTGCATGGCTTCCATTGTTCCCGTCACGGCCACTCTGCTCGTAAAGGCCCATGCCTTGTGCCGGGGGGGGGGGGGGGGGGGG
>NC_058407.1:134875177-134946359 GCF_002201575.2 Neomonachus schauinslandi
GGGGGGGGGGGGGGGGGGGGGGGGGGGGGACGTGGCTGATAAAAGAGGCCACATGACATCAGGGCTCCTTCCACACTTCAGACCCACCAACCAAACTATTTCCCACCGACACTTAGTCCTCCGTGAAAGCTGACTACCTCGCCAACCAAACTGTGAGTATATACTGCTCACGGTCAAGACCCCTCCTGTCCCTTCTTTTAAGATCCTCTTTTGCAGGACTGAGGGGCCATAGGGGGTCTGCTCTAAGCTGGCTCTAGCACTCATCAGCAGCGGTAGGACCACCCCATAAGGCCACAGGCTTGAAGTGGGAGAGACATCTCTGCAGGAGGCTTGTACCCTCCCTGGCTCTGCACCTACCCCCCAAACCTGACAGATTCTGAATCATTCAATGGGGGAACCAATATTGTCAAGTGTTCTATTTGCTACTCCTTGAATCTAAGATATCCATAAAGTGCTCTCCCCCTTATTTTAGTAGTAGGAAGAATAAGGCAGAATCTATCATTTTTATATCAGATGAGATGTCTCAGCCCGCTGCAGACCATTCGACTGAAAATTTCATTGATGTTTCACTGGTGATGGGTCTCTGATTATTTAGAGTATCTTCTGTCTGTTTTACCCCCACTGTCCAGCAAACAAATTCTTATGAGGCCACTCAGGGTACTTGATATTCTCTGTCATCCTGGGCTGCTGAGCCCAAGGTCATCTGAGGGGTGGCCTGGCTTGATGTTCTGTGGGAAATCCAGGTGGCCTGCAGACTAGGGACTAGAATGGGACATAGGACGTGGGAGCTAAGAGTCTCGAGGAAAGACAATCCTGTGGAGATAGTTTCCATGCAGGGGGTGGTGCTTTGATGCCCTAACCTGTGGGGATTTTGAAAAGGGCATTTGCTAAGATATTTATAGAAACTACACTCATCTGCTTGAGCAAAGCTACCCACCTGACATAGCCGTGGAAACTAAGGCTCCACGCTCATTTGCCATGATCTCCTTTCTAGGGCTCCTCCTGGTGCTCGTGGAAAGCCAAGACTGAGAACAGGGAAACCAGGAGAGATGGATGCGGGACAGTGAGCCGGGCAAGTGGGAAAGACCAAATTAGGGGTTTCACTGGTGTGAGCAGATGGGCCCGCTCTCCCTGACTTCTGAGAAGTGTACAGAGTGGCCTCTGGGGGACCCAACCGATGGTGGCAGACACTCCATTCACCCATCAACTATGGCACCCCAGGGTTGAACGTTGCGCCCCAGGGGTGTGAGATTCCAGTGCCCTTGGCTGCACGCTTGGGCTGAGCAGGTTTCTGGGGTGCGGGGCACAGAAGCAGCAAGCTGGGGTCAGGCTAGAGCTTCGTGAGTTCACAGGGGCTAAGGCAGAAGTCTGCGTGGTTTGAGGGCTTATAACCAGGGCTGTCAGGAGAGAACACTGCAGGGCACTCAGTGTCCTGTACCACCATTGCTGTGTGGAAAGAGCAAGACTTAACAGAAGAACATTTGGCTGTATATAATTACCCCAGCCATCCACATTATAAAAGAATATGTATGTTGCACGATTTTTTTAAGTGTTGTGTTAAATGGTAAAATCCATAGAAATGAATTTGTTTAATTTTTGTCAATGTAAAGATTTTCTAGCCCTGAGCTGCTTACTTGTAATGTGAGACTGGCACTATCTATAATTGTAATGTTTTTAGACTGGTAGAAATGCTGACTATTTCTGTTGGGACATAAGCTAAAATGATAGGTGTCACCTCAAAGAATCCTTAAACTTAAGTAAAATACCACCCCCCCCCATAGTCTCCATTTAAGAAGGTAACCCGATCATCTCTACATTACAGACAATTCAAAGGTGATGAAATCTTTATATGCTTGATGACTGTTTTATTTATTTATTTCTAAAGATTTTATTTATTTATTTGAGAGAGAGAGAGAGAGAGAAAGAGAGAGCAAGCATGAGCAGGGGGAGGGGCAGAGGAAGGGGGAGAAGCAGACTCCCCGCGGAGCAGGGAGCCCGATGAGGGACTCGATCCCAGGACCCTGGGATCATGACCCGAGCAGAAGGCAAATGCTTAACTGACTGAGCCACCCAGGTGCCTCACTTGATGACTGTTTTAAAGTGGTTCCAGAATTTTTCTCCACTGAAGTTTAATATTCTAAAATTTCCTTCATTATGTAATTCTATTTTAAAACATTTAGCCACTCAACTTTATTATTCTGTTTTCCTGGAGGAGTCCATGAGATAAATAATACATTCTACTGGCTTTTGGATCAGACAACATAATCTGTGATGGATCTGAGCTTTTACAATGTTTTACATTTCTTCGATAAAGATTTATCAAGTGTCTTCTGGATGGAGCACCCTTAATGCCGGAGGCACAATAGTAAACATATATTCTGAACCGTAATTCTTATTTACGTACTACTGCCTGGAATTTTAATATTTTATTCTCCTTAAGTAGATTATTGTAAACTCCTAAAAATTATCCATAGTAGTTCATACATTTTTTTCAATATTTGACATAATCCAGTAAATATAAGTTGCATGTAATAGCAATAAATATCTGTAAAAGGGGTAAGTGAATTTTAGGGGAGAAGATAGTATCTTTATGCATAATAATCAAGTTTAGAAAGCAAAGGTAAATGCAAAGGACAACCAGAGATTGTATTAAAATTAAAGATTATGTCTTGCAAATGGTATGGAGATGATCGGAAAGTTCGTAAAATGGGAATCACTGGGAACTGAGTCACATTTCTTGAAAGACGTGAATTGTCAGGATGCTTTTGGTCCAAGATGATGGAGAACGAAGGGAAGAGTAATAGAGACAGAAAAACAGACCTCATTATTACTTATCCCCTTATGAGACTGTGTTTTCATACCGAGAGGCATGGTCTTTCCATTTCATCTTTAACGTCAAGAATGGTTCCCACAAGCTTTTATATTATATCCAGATTTTGATAAAACCCAAATAAATCATTAATACCATCTCCAACATGTGACCATCTCTCTCATTGAACCTATTTTTAGTTGAAATAACTCCATTGTCATTTGAATTTATGTTCTCTTTGAGTGAGAGTCATTTTTCTAGGGCCGCTCTCTCTCCATATATTTGCTTTTAGTTTCTAGAAGTTTAATTATGAAGTGTCTTGGCATAGATGTCTTGGGTTTATCCTATTTGGAACTCACTTCAGCCCCTTAAATCTGTAGACTTATTATTATTACTTAATTTTTTGCCAAATTTGAGGGTTTTTTAGCATTATTTTTTTCTAGCAATTTTTGTCCTTCAGTAATGTCTATTACACAAATGTTAGCTCTATAGTTAATTTTCTGTGAATTGTCCCATAGCTTCTGGAGACTGATCTTTTTTTTCCCCCCTCTTTGTTGTTAAATTGGGTAGATTCTGTCAGTCTTAGTTCTGTCCTTTGTCGTCTCACTTGACTATTGAGCTCATCCGATGGGTTTTGCTTCATGTTATAATGTCAGAATTTTAAATCCTAACATCATATTCTGTGTAAACCATATGCCCTTAGATTTCAGCATGCATTCAATGAGGGAGCAATCCAAAACTTAAAAGGCAATCGTAGAACATCAAATAACTCTAAATAGCTTAACTTATGTCCATTCTCTGGGATACCATGAAGGAGGAGGATGATTGACGTAAATACGATGATATCAGTTGTACACACTCTTCAGGAAAGGTCTTACCCCCTGACAACAGTGGTTTATAGGAAGGTCCTGGTTCTCACTGCATGGACCACATCTCCCTGTGGCTGTGGTATGATCTTTTACCTGGAAGTCCTGCAAATAAATCAACATGCATTTAAAAAAAATGTAGTTAGTGTTACTATAACTTACGGTAATCTGAGCTGTAGGTCATCAGTTCACATTAGAAAGAACAGTTCCCCTTGTGATTACTCTGAATTTCTTTTAAATTTCTGTTCTTGAAGAATGAGTGACATATGGAAAGAGCTTGAAGAGTTTAAAAACACACGTAGAGGCTAAATTATATAAATAACTTATTTTTAAAGATTGAAGAAGATAACTCATGTAAAATCTCAGCCTCAAATATAGATAATGTAGAAATAGCTAGCTTTTGGTTGCTATTTTCCATTAAATAATGACAATTCTCTCCTACCTTTAATGGGAAAACCAGATTTATGTTGGTAATACTAAGAAAGACAGCATGTTATAACCAATCCAATAAAAAGAATGTGTTTTTATTGAAATGTTCCCTCTAACACATAGATAAAATCTTTCCCAATAAGTTATTTTATGCCACTAGGACTTTTTTTTTTTTGATTAACAACCTTCTCCAATTCAGAATTGAAACTCACTACTTGATACAATGTTTCTTGTCAACTTTTAAAAATAGCTCTTAAAGTAAAAAGCAACTTTGACATATTTTTTTCAAGTAATTCAATGAGAGGAAATTTTCTTTTTACCACCATTTGAGTTTGGAGAATACAGTCTGAACGAAAGAATTTTGGTTAATGAGAATGTGAATAATCAGCTTTTTGTTTGTCTCTTTTGTCTGTTCTTATGTGCTTGGAATCTAGCTGTTCACATGTAGGAAAACTTTTTGCTGTTCTTTGTACTCTGTTCAGCCCTTTCCTGAACAAGTTCATCCAAGGATGCTGTGCTAGTCACCAGAACTGTGGGCTTGCCATCAGAAGTGCTGTGGAAGTATTAGGGACAGAGCTTTTTGAAAGCACTTAACCTTGAACTAAGCTTTGAAGGATGGGTAGGATGGGGATAAGTGAGGGTGTTAATGTATTCAAAATAGAAGCAAATGCATGAGAGAGACACAAGATGTGTTACAGTCTGGATCGAGAACTCACATGGTGCATTTTCACTGGAATGGAGGTGGATGGATAGTTGTCAAGGCCAGTGTAGGTTCAGATCAATGCACAGAGAGCTGCAAATATGGGAATATATTCATTGGACGCTGAGGAGTTACAGAATGTCAAAGATGGTACCCAGCTCTGAGATAGGTTTTAAGATAAAACCACAGTGACCAGATCAGCCATGGGAAATCAGAAACTGTAATCAAATTCAACATCATGTCTTTTAAACTGTAAGTACATAATTAAGAAAGCAGTAAAATGGAAATCAATGGGAAATGACTATTTCAAGTATTTTACTTTTATGAAAAGTATTTTAGGATAGATTTGTTGATTTCTACCAAAACAGTCTGCTAGGACTTTCATTGGGACCCCTAAGTGTACATAAAAATTTGGGGACGTTGCAGCATTATCTACAATAGCCAAACTAGGGAAGCAGCCCAAGGGTCCATCGACTGATGAATAGATAAAGAAAAAGTGGTATATAAATACACAATGGAATATTATTCAACCATAAAAAGAATGAAATCTTGCCATTTGCAACTATGTGATGGAACTAGAGAGTATAATGCTGAGAAAAATAAGTCAGAGAAAGACAAATATCATATGATTTCACTCATATGAGGAATTTAAGAAATAAAACAAATGAATAAAGGAAAAAAGAAATAACAGAGAGACAGAGAGAGAGAGAAACCAAGAAACAGACTCTTAACTATAGAGAACACACTGATGGTCACCAGAGGGGAGGTGGGTGAGGGGATGGGAGGGATAGGGGATGGGGATTAAAGAGTGAACTTATCATGATGAAAAAATAAAATAATAAAAAATAGAAGCAATAAAAACCATATTTAATGAAAAAAACTGCTAAGTGAAAAAAATGGAGGAGAATTGATTCTTAACAATATGATTTATTTCAATCAATGAACATGTCTTACCTGTCCATTAATTTAGGAAGCATTAATTGCTTTTGCCAATATTTATAGTTTTCAATACATGAATCCAGAAATATTATTTTAAGTATATCCCTAAATATTTCATTTTTAAGTACTACAAATGGTATTCTTCAAATTTCTTTTTCTAATTACTCCTTGCTAGTTTATAGAAATACAGTTTTTATACTGACCTTATATCCAGTGACCTTGATAAGCTCATATGTTAGTTCCAGTAAGTTATTTTTTTTCAGATTTTTTTCCAGGAGCCTGACACAGGGCTCAATCCCAGGACCTTGAGATCATGACCTGAGCCAAAGTCCGACGCTTAACTGACTGAGCCACCCAGATGTCCCTCTTTGGGATTTCTTACCTAGATGATCATGTTGTCTGAAAATAAAAACAATTTCATTATTTTAAATGTACATGCCTATTATTTATTTTTTTTTGCCTTATCATACTGACTAAAACCTCCAGTATAATACTGAATAGAAGTGTTGAGAGCAAGGATCTTTGTCTTTTTCTCAGCACGGAGGGGAGGGGGCGGGGGGAATGGAAATAGTCTATCACTATTACACATGTGGTCAGCTGCTGGTGTTTCCAGATGTAAGACAAGAGTTGAAGGTTATCTTTTTGGCATAGGAATGTCCAATTTTTTAGGAACATTTGTTGGAAAGTCTATCTCCTTTCCACTGAATTGGCTTATACTGTCATTGAAAATTAACTGATCCTATATGTATGGCTTTAAAATCAGCTCTGATTTCAATCTGTTAAGGAAATGTATTATTTCCCAAATGATGTAGGGTTTTTTTAGTCCAGGAATTGACTTTTGTGTCTTTTTTTTATGATTTCCGTCTGCCCATTGACAATCATCATCTGTTCATGCATCTACCTTTTCACTGGCTCTATTCACATGTAAACCATCCCTGCATTGGTCCCACCTAACAGTTCTAACAGCTGGGTCACTTCTGTGTCTGCTTCTATGGATTGATTTTTCTCTTAACAATTAGCTTTCTTTTTTCTTTCTTTCTTTATAATTCTCTTGGTCTGTTTTTGAGAGAGTCTTTTAGTATTTAACTGACTTGTAGACATCATGTGTGGAAGAAGAGTAGCAACAGGAAAGTGCCGTCTGTGCCTAAGAAAGAGCATGATTAAGAGTGTGTCAGGCCTCCATGGGTGGGAAGGTGGGCCAGTCCAGTGCTGAGCGTTAAGCAGGCCAGGTGTTGCTGCTGCATTGTCATCCTCACACACAGTCATCCCCCAGTGGGGTTGCTCGTCCCTGTAGCACTGTCGAATCTGGGAGCTTCTTCCCAGCGTCCCTGCTGTCCTTTGGCTCTCAGCGGCCACTGCACTATGTGCAGCCCCAGTCTGTCCCGCCCATTGCACCCTGGGCAACAGAAACCCATGCCTCATGTTGTGTGAGGGTCTGCCTGCTGTCTGTGCAGCCTCAGCCTGGGGCGGGACCTGTGCACTGGGTCGCAAGGGCAGATCCTTCTCTGCATCCCTGCTCCTGGTCCCATCGCAGCCACACTTGCTGGGTAGCCTGGACCACAGAGGTCTGGAGGGCAGGGGTGGCTGTTGGCCATTTGTAAACCTCTCTGACTTTACTTCTCTTCTCTAGCCCAAATCTGCCAAGGAAACCTCCTTCATGGGAGCACCAGTGTTCATGTCCTGCTTGATACACAAAGGTAAAGGACAGTGGCTGTGTCTGAGACTAGCCAAGAGGGTAGGGGCTGATGGTGTGAGATCCTCAAAAAGGGAGTGAACATGACCACAGAATGGCCAGGCCATGAGGTCCAGGCTCTTTCCATGGTGGAGATTTTCCCTCCAACACTGCTTCCCCCAGTTGGGAGCTCCGAGCCTGGCTGGCTGTTCTGTTAGGGGCGCCAGAGTTCCTTGAAAAATGACTGGTGAGCTTTTTGGATAACCATGGAGCATTGCTGGAAAGTCAGAGTGCACAGGGCACTGGTGGTGGGAGGGAGGAGCGGCCACAGCGAAGAAATTAGACTGCCTGAAAAGGCAGGGCAGACTCGAAACCAAAATGCAAGCTACAGTTCCGTGTTCATCATCATCTGTGCACCTGTTCTCAGCTACAGGATGTGGGAGCAGAGTGGAGAAGGGGTGGTGTCCGTGGTCCAGTTCAGCAGTTAGTCTTTATAAAGGAAGTAATGACTAAAAACATATAATATTTATCTAAAAATCTCAAAACATGTTTTTGCATTGTAGTGACTGTGATCCAAGATTTTCCAGACTCTTCTTGGTGCACTGTCTCTTCTTTATAGGAAGCTGAAGGCTGCCAGTGTGTCTGTCTCATGTTGAGACATAAACATTTATGCAGAAAAAATGCCTGCTATCAATGTAAGCAATAATACACAGATCAAAACTGTGGAATCTGAATGCAGTTTTGTTTAAAAGCATAGACATGACACACAGCAAAAAAGACTAGCAGAAAGCTCAAAGACATCAATGCTCCTGTGTGCAATTTCTATACTTCACAGATTTCCTACAATGAATAGGAATTACCTTTATAATCAGGCAAAAACAGTTGAAAAAGCAAGTTTACTTGTGCTCTTTGTGTCCTTCTGTTATGAGCATTAAAATGAGCTAATCTCAAGCACATTCTCGTCATTTATTTACAAGGAGAATGCATTTATCTGAACACTCTCTCTCAGGAAAGTGTTTGCATTCTTAAAGAGAATTTCTGCCATTTCTCTTCACAACCTAATAGAATGATTGACCTTTTGATTTAAGAAGTGTTTGGAGCAATCTTCAAATTTCGTTTTCCAAAGTAACTTCTTTAAGCAACCGTAGTTCTTCTATTTGATGGTTATAGATTTGAAAGCACAAACAACAGAGGCATAAGTAAAAAAAAAAAAAAGAGAATTAGATTTCCTAACTTTTAGCTTCATTGTGCCAACTCTTAGGAGGTTCACCCCTCATCAATTTCTTTATGATTTAAGAATCACAGAACAATGTAGCTGTCCCTTCCTACAAACATAATCCCCGATGCCTGCTGTCTTTCCCTGTCATTAGTTTTGTACATTAGAGCTGGAAGCCCTGTAATTGTTTTCCACTTAACACGATCAGCAGCTGAGCAGACCCTGGGAGCTGTTACTGGTACAGATCCGCCTGTCTGCATGTGGGCAGGAGTCTCGGTGTCTGCACCAGGAGCCGTACACATCTGCGGCTCGGGGTTTGGGGGAAGGTGAGGGCACATATTCATAGCGACTGTCCCCTCTCCCATATCAATGTTTAAAAATCTGAGCCGAACTTTTGCTCATTCTTAGGGCAGAATTCCCAGAATGACAAAAGCAGTGTTGAGAGGAAATTGAATATACTTAGGTTTAGGTCTTAATTACCTTTTTGATGGGAGGTTTATCTTTAGCATGGTATTTTGATAATGTAGCAGGACCAATTAGTTTGTGTGATCTCCCGCTGTGTTAAGGAAATACAGACTGTAATTTTGAGATAAGGAAGTTCAGTGGGAATAATGTTCTAAAAGTGCATTAGTTATGGCAGGCTCTGAGTTATGTTTTTACTAGTGTCTGAGCACTCCCAGGGATTGGGTTTCAACACTGTCTTGGCCATCTTTTACTCCTGTGCCCATTGGTGGTAAGAGCTACCCATGGGATGTAGGATTCAGCACTTAAAATGATGCTTGAAAACTGTGTTTCTTAAAGAAAGGATTCACACTAATAGGAATACTTATTTTTAGTCAGACAGACATGGCAGAAGGTGGAAATAGAAGAGATAGAGAAGCTATTCACGGTGGGTCGGGACACACAGGTCAGAGCAATAGTGATGAATCAAGTTTTAGAAGCGAAGATTGCGCTGTGGCCCTGGGGGCCCCTTCTGGTTCACATCTGCTGAGAGATTCTAACACCCTCATGTCTGTCCAGCACCTCCAATGTTTCCTGAGTGGAAGCAGCTTGTCAGGTACAGTGTCCACAGAAGGTGACTTTAAACTGAACATTCAAGTGTGAAAAGGAGTTTGGTGGATAAAGAAGGGACCACTGGAGGCAGAAGGGCTTCTGGAAAAAAAAGAAACATGTGGCACTGGGTTCTAAGGGGTCAGGTGCCTTGAGGACTTCAGCATGGCCAGATGGTTTGGGATGAGGGCTTGCCCTTTAAGGCAGTGGAGAGCCAGGGAGGAACTTCTGGCCGAAGAATGATATGGAAAGCGAAGTCCGTCATGAGGCAGATGAGCTGGGGATAATAAAGACTGGAGACTGGAGGACCGTGGCTGTCATCCAAGTGGGGAGGTGGGAACCTGACCTAGAGCATCGGCGGCAGGAGCAGGAGGAGCGACATGGGTGAGGATGCCGTGATGCCGACTGGCGATGGGCCTGGGATCCTGGAAGGTGAGTCTTAGCTCTCCCACTGGGCAGCTGCTTGGGTGGTGGTGCTTCCCACCAAGAGAAGGCACTCTGGTGTCTCCCTGCAGCTACTTTGGGAGCCGATATCAGACCTTGGTCATCTGTGTTTTTTCATCCCAGAAATAGTTCCTGGTGAAGTAACTGGCACATACTGGCAATTCGAGAAGGCAAGTCGGCTCTTCACAGTGGCATGCCCTCTGACCATGGGAAGAAGCCCTGTTTCTACTGCCTCTGCTTTGTATCCCACACCCGGGGCTGAGGGCTTATGGCTGGGGCAACAGGTGCCTCATGTCCTAAATAGAGACGAGATGCCCCTCATCTCACAGAGGGAGATTTCTACCAAGGAAAACAGAGAAGTAGAGGTGATATCGTGACAGAGAAAGGGGTTCTGCTCTAGGAGGTGGTTAAACTACATCCCGATGTTTTTGACAAAGGACAAGACCTTGGCATTCTTAAGATAAACCTAACCCTTGTGATCTATTTATTCATATGGGTACATTTTGTTAGTTTGGGATTCTTTTTATTAGAAAGTTGAAAGGTGGATTTTGACTACGTGTCATATGAAGCCATCTTATTCATCTCAACACATCAAATGGTGTTTCTTGGACTGGTCTTCATGCATCTTGTGTCTAAGGTTTCTTAGTGAAAACCCCTGTGTCTGAAGTAGTTGGGGTTCTCCAGAGAAACAGAACATATGTGTGTACACACACACACACACACACACATTAAATAATATTTCCATACCTTTAAATTGTTTGCTTCAGCCTAAAGAGGCTTTAGAATTCTAATTCATTGCCATTGTATATCTTTTGTAGAATATTTGTTATATTTTACATAAAGATAACTTCAAGTTCAATTTATTTCCCTTAAATTTTTAGTTGTGTGTATCAGATATAGTTGAGGTTACTCTGACATTTAGATACTATAAATGAATATATCCATACTTAAGGATATATTTTCTTTAGTGATTTTGATGGAATTCAAAACCTTGATGCTGAATCCACACAATGCATGTGGATATGCTTGGATACTATAAATGAAACCAACTCAGTATGGTTATTTACCAGGAATATCTGTTTTTTATTTACTATTCTTACCATATCACCCGCTTAGAATTGTTTTTTAGGTTTGAGAAAAACTTTGCTTTGGTTCATTTCACATTCTTACTCATGATTTCCGTTGTGATCACCGACATGCTTTTCTGGGTCTTGTTTATCCATCTTTGTTAATACTGTCTGTGGATATAAAGTTTGCTGGCTTTTGTGATTATCAAAACTTCAGTTGGTCTTGAATCAAATAAGCTAAACTTTCAACAGAATGATGCCATTCACAAAATAGTAACTACCCAAGACTAGTTTTTGGAAATAATTTAGAATCCCAGAATTATTGTGGGAAGGGACCCATGGGGATTACAAGTCAGTTGCCTCAGTTATTGAGGAACGTCTACACCACCCTCAAGAAAATCAGCCACTTCTTAGCTATGACTTTGTAAGATGCTTGTTTTATTTTTAGCAGTTTTCAACATTAGACAATCACACTGCATTGGTGTCGACCAGCCACTGAATTTTATAATGAGCAAGTTGCACAGACATGGTTTATCTCTTCAAAATCACCAACAGCAACGTGGAATTTGCTCAACAGAACCATAAATGTCGGAAGTCAGTCCATGGAATTAGCTTCTTGCAAGGTTATGCAAATTTCTTCTAGAAATTGCCTATGGGAGAAGGAAATTTTCAGAGAAATTGCTTGAAAGAAAAATTACTTCTAAGAGCAAATCTTTTCCATCTTGCCACTTCTTCCTCCTCTCCCCCCAAACATACACACCCCTACACCTGGTGTAGAATGGAACCCACGTTATTTGAAATTATTTTATTGTATTTTATCTTTTTGTAAATTAAAACATGGTTAACACCGTCCACCCTAGCAGCGTGTAGAGAATTAATGGTGCTTGCAGCTTATTAAGTACCTTAACTTTTCTTCAGCATTTAATCAAGTGAGAAAACTATTCATTGCTTCATAGACCACAAATCATGAACATTATCTTCTTCATTCTATGTGGAATATGAATACCCCAAGACCAGAAATTTTAATACGAATTTAATATCCAAGAAAGCAGAACATATAAAGTATTCAATGCAGGCAAGGATATAAAAATAGTAGAATTCCACATGCATTGTGTGGATTCAGCATCAAGGTTTTGAATTCCGTCAAAATCACTAAAGAAAATATAGCCTTAAAGACATTTTATATCAAATTAAGCTTTAAGATGCAGAGAAACAACTGCAATGCTTCATTCTCCTCTTAAGGGGAAAAATGACCCATTAATTGTGTAAGCGAAAACTTAAGAAATAAACAAGCATCACTTCAAAATCAGAAGTCACCAACAAGGTTCTAGGCAAAAACTGTACGAAATATGAACTTTACGCTAGAATGAAGGCATGAAGGAGATCACAAATTATTCCATCTTTTATTTTAAAAAAAGCCATTGCTCTCCAATATTTTTAAAGCAAAGTAACAAAGGTCTATCGTTTGTTTTTAATGGTGAAGTGCATACAGTGCACGGACAGAATCCAGATATTTAAACCATATGCCTCTAATAAGAATGAAATACACTTGTGGATTGGAGACCAGGAAAACAATGCAAGGGGAAAATACAGAAGAAGGCGACATAAACACAAAAAGAGTCTCAATACAAATGTAAAGAGGTCAAAGGATGGAGCTGCATTTCAGGAAAAAGATATTTTAACGTATGCAGCAACATTTGGGCCTTTTTTGATATCTGTATTCGTTTTCCTGTAAAGCTTATTGATTGCATTAAGACAATATAGCTTTTAAGACTCAGTGTTTGCGAATCCCACCTCCAGCCTGTGAGCTCTTCCCCAACACCCCTCTAGAATTGTGTAGGACATGATGTCCTTTAAATAGCAGGTCTTTCTCTCTTTTTTTTAAAGAAATGTCACATAAGAAACTTTTCACCTTTTTTTTTTTTTTGGAACTGGAAATGAGACTTGTCATTTAAAATCATACTACCATGCTATTTTGTGATTTAAAAAATCATTTTGTTCTGGCCAACTTTAATGGAATTTTCTAGAAAAATTTAGGTAAGTTGAGGTGAACTCTTTTTATGAGGAAATTGCCGTCTTTTCCTGAGCTGCTCATTTCTCACCGTCTTGGGCTTTATTTATTTATTTTTTTGTAGTTTTTAATTTTATTATGTTATGTTAGTCACCATACAATATTTTATTCTTTCATATGGGTCTTTGTGGGATAAAGATGTATTTTTACTGATTTTTACAATCAACTCTGTATTTCATGTGTGTTGCCCAGGGCCACTGAGGCAACTGGACAGATAGCACCAAACGTCCATGAGGATGATGAAGCCATTCATCGTCTGTGCCACGGGGCCGGTACTCAGGGGACACCACTAACTTTAATGCTCTTGCAGCTGCCCCGCATTTTGGTCATTCTCAGACTTTACGGACTGCATCGTTTCAGTCCTGTCTAGACAGACGTCTTTGGAAGTACATAAGTAATCATGTAAAATCCATTTCAGATGAAACTGAAGACTCATCAGACTTAGGGCTTCAGCCTTGCTTGTCAACTTGTATGAAATGGAGCCACGAAGTTAACTCTGCATCAAGACGAGGGATGATAAAGTCATTAGAACAAAAGTATTTAAAATGAGAAAGTCTTTTCCTCAAATGGGAGGATCCTGGGTGGTAATTTAATAAAGACTTTTACTGGGCATCTATAAGAGCAGGTTTTGAAATCTATAGCTGGGTATAGAAATGCGAATGGTACCACTAATAAATAAAGGCTGATTTTTATAGAGCACATATTAGGAGCTCCGTACTACAAACGTCTACTTAATCGCCTGACTCCCATGTCATTCCACGTGGGAGCAACGGGAACCGGGGCCCTGGAGTGGGAAAGTCAGGTGCCTCGTCCTGCAGCTACTCCGAGCTCCACCTGCAGGTCTAATTTGGTGTGTCTGACGATAAAGCCCACACTCCTCTCGTGCCTAAAACATAAGAAACCTCCTAGGTGGATTCTGGAAGCAGGAAAGAAATCAAGATATTAAACACCTACGCCACAACAGTAAGAGAAAGCAGAGTATTTCGTGACTTGATCCTCGCTGGTTCACAGAGATAAAATGACTCCTTCACCCCCCAAATTTGTCATCTTTTCTGTGAGTTTTCACTTGTCCATGAATATGAATAAATTCATTCACAAACATGTTAGCAATTTATCAGTAATTTACTTGTCAGAATTTGCTTTTGAAAAGCTATAGGAATGGCGACAGAACAAATAAATGTTCTAAGAAGCGAGGAGTTGGCCCTTTGGCTGGCAGATGGCAGCAGCTGACCCCCCTGACACGGTTCTACTTATTACTTGACAACGAATAAATCTCCATAAGCATTTCCCTACATGGAAATATGTCACTTTGTGCAAGGAGATGCATGGGGACTGCTGTGCACTGGGCTTGGTGGGGGAAGCCTTCAATAACACTTAGTGGGATGGAGAAGTTTTGCAACCAGACAAGCAAACCAATCACCCATGATTCAAGAGATCTGGAATGCCCATCATTTCCTGTCCCTCCAGTTTGGGGGCCACTGTTTTCCCTGGGACCCCAATTCTCTGACGGGCCTGGAGAGAGTGGCTGATTATTTGTCAGCGTTTTTCCGGTGAAGATGGGAGTGAGGATTTCCAAGCTCCCTACCTGCTGGGCGAGAAAGTCCTACACTTGGCTTTTCACCCCTTCATGATGTTTAATTTCTCTACATCTACGAGTCCATGCAAATGTTTCACTCACTGAGCAGTCATCCGTAGTGTTACTATGTCATATTCTCTTTAGTCACTTTCTTTGTGATGAATTTTTAAAATTCTTTTCAATGTTTCCTGATGACCAAAAAGTACATCTGTGTAAATGCCTTCTGAGGCTATTAGCAAATGTTTCTTGGGATAAATGTGGAAAAAATTCTTGTGAAACAGATATTGGGTGATTGTATAGAAACATTTCAAATTTGAAATATATCTACTAAAGATATTTTTTTTGATTCATTGGTTTTTTAGTGGATTTTGAACTAATACTACAATATTCAAATTTTGCTTTCTCCTTCATGGCATTTCTCCTATGACACCTGGAAGACCAGACCCAACATATTATCTCCTAATGCTGCACCAATTTACCATCCCTCCGCAATCTATAAAAATACCCACTTGTCTATGTGACAGCTTAAACTTGGTATTTTAAAGTTGTGCGGGGCTTTTCCCCCCATTCTACCATTGGAAGACACTATTTGTTGGAAAAAAATTTACATTTGCAACAACTCTTTATCTTGTACACAAATTCTCTACCATTTTGTTGGTATTTTATTTTAACTTTCATTATGATACCTTTTCTCAACTTTAAATTTAGTGAAATATATCAAAATTTTCCTTTACATATATGTTTATATTTCCTGTCATTTAAGAGGAATTTCCTCATAAAAAATCATAATCATATATTCTCTATTTCATGCAAATTTAAGACTTTGAGTTTTATCTTTTGTATTTATCTCCAGAGAAAGGTGTGTGCGTCCATGCACACGAGTGCTTTGCAGGAGGCTGGGAATCTGTTTCTCTCAATGAACAACTAATTGACTCAACAAATTTTTAAAATTAGGACTTAGCTACCATTTCTACAATATGCCGGTTTTCTTAGAACACATGATTCTGTCTTAAATAGATTCACCGACCTACTTAGCTGTTGCAAAGTTAAATACACTGCTTAAATTGTTTTATTTTACTTATTTATTTATTTATTCATTTATTTTTGTTTTTGAGAGAGAGAGAAAGTGTGAGGTGGGGGGGGGGCATAGGGAGAGAGGAAATGAGAATCTTAAACAAGCTCCACGCCCAGTGCAGAGCCCAATGCAGGGCCGGGTCCGGTGACCCTGAGATCATGACCCTAACCAAAACCGACAGTCAGACACTTAACCCACTGAGCCACCCAGGCACCCCCATCTTTCTTTTTATAATGTGTTGTGGTAGCTACTAGGGCAGCTCCATTTGTTGTGGTTGTTTGTACACTGTATTATTTGTCTGTATACATTTATTCTTCTATATAAATTTTAGGAGCAGGTTGTCAGATATTTTTTTAAAGTCTCAGTTAAGAGTTAATGGGGGAATGCTTGCATTAAAAAATTTGAAGAAAACTGTCATTTTACAAAATCAAATCTTCAAATAAAGTTTTTGTATTTCTCCATTTATTCAGATTTCCCCCTTAAAATCTAGATTCTTTCTAGAAATCAGGAATGTATGTTTGACATGCAAAAATTAAAAACTGTCTACTACATTTGCTCTGTTAAAAGTTCTAAGTCTTCATGAAGCAATATTAGCAAAAATATATTTTTTCCTAGGATGATTTTCCAAATAACAGATAATTACTTGCATATTATAATAGTAAGACTTCCTGTCTGTGTTGTTTTTCATTACACTTCATATGTTCCTTCATACTGGATCTCATCCCTTAATAATTTTTTCAGAAACGTTCTGGATCTTTAAAATATCTTTTTTTTTTTTGCCCTCAATTTAAATGACAACATTTTCTGGTATGGAAAAATGACAGATTTCCCTCCTCGTTAATTATTACCTTTTTCATATTTAATCAGACAATTTTAAACTATTAAGGACACAATGGTTCTCAGAATATTACTTAGCACAGTTTTTTTTTTATAACTCCCATGTTTGATAAAGCCAACCTTCCATACCTTTATCAAGATCATTGATATGAATGCAGAGACGATCAAATGAACACATCACCTTGCAGCATTGCTCTGGAAACTGTCAGTTTTAAAAGGTTGCATTCATCAAAACTCTTTGTATAATTTTCTTCTACAAGATAATAATTTGCTTAAATATTGGCAAGTAAAGGTGAAATGAATTTTTAAGGAGAAAAAAGTAAGATATTCAGTGTCTATAGCATTTTCTCGAACTTTAGGAGTTCTACATAAAAGAAATGTGACTTTAGATGGGTTGATCCTGTTCCAATGACATGGTAATGTTTGGTGACTGCTTTTTTTTTTATGTCTTTTAGGAAAAAGCCCCGAAAGTATCCTGAGATCATTTTCAAGTTTATTCTTTAAATTCTGCCCTTTGAAAACAAAAATTCACACTTTTGTGTTTTTCCTTCTCTATATGACTTCAAAAATGATTATTATAACATCTATAATTTCTAATGTTACAGGGGGTATTTGATAAATACATAAAATCTGCACTAACTTAAGTGAAGTCTTCTCCCTATAGCTCCTCCTCTGATTTGAGATTGACTTCCCATTTGGTAATACAGGACCCAGTGTCAGGAATTTAAAGAACGTGCTTCTCCTCGATAAGGATGACAGCAGGATAGATAGTATCAATAATCCCACATTGTTCATTTCCACCAGGAACTGTTAGATACGAATTTTTTCCCCCACAACAACCTCATGGAATAGTCTGGTTTAACACCAGCAAAAAAAAAAAAAAAAAAAAAAAAGAAAATATGGGGTGAAAACCTGATGTTCAGAAGTTAACCAAGCTGAAGCATTATGGTGTAAAATAGAACAGCACAACAAAGGCTCAAATCCAGGTTAGGTCGTACTTTTCAAACTATTCTTTGGTAATTAAACAATTGTTGATCATAGAGAAGAATGAGTCAACTTTACTTCATAGTCTATGAGGCGAAGCAAACTCCCTGCATCCACTGACGTTGTATTGGCCCCAAGGAATGGATCCTCCCCCCCCCCTTTTTACCTTTTGCTTTTTAATGTAGCTGAAAAAGCTTTAGTTTCTTTTTTTTTAATCACACTTTTGCCATTATCAGTGCTTTTTTGCCGGCATCAGCTCTTCCTGGGTTTTAATTTGATATAATTCATTTGTCTTCCTGACATATCTTACAAGGTTCTAGCATTCTCAGATTGCCCTCGGGACGTGACCTTCTCCTCCAATGCTCCCGACTCCCTGGGACATAGGAGCTCTGGTGCAGAGCCTTGCCTTCACCCTCATTGGCGGCTGGAGACACCTCCTGATCGCCCTCATTAGAACAATTTCTGATGATAAAGTAAGAGCTCACTGTGAGGCCTGTCATCTTCTTGAACCATGTTGTCTTTTATATATTTTAATAGTAGAGCTGAAGAATAAAAACACCTATTTTTCAGAGGAATTTTCCCCTTGAAACTTCTATTGCATTAAAAAAAAAAAAAAGAGGGAAGAGAATAACACAGAGAAGGGGGGAAGCTTTGAAAATCCTAAAGATACTGAGCAAAAATGGATGTAGGAATAATCCCTTTCTATGTTCTATTTCTATTTTACACGGGTATGATACCTCTTAGGTTTTGGATTGAGTCAACAGAACATAAACTAAATGTGGCATTTCCCCCAAGGACGTGGTGGCAGGTGGAATGCTGTCTGACCCTCATTGTCCTGCAGCCGGAGCAAGAGACTTGGGGGCCCGGCCGTGTCCCACACGGTGGCCTTAGCAAGCAGGACTGGCGTGGAGGCTGGCCTCTCCTGCGGCGGCTAGAGGTACAGGCAGGCATTCTTGTTATCACTTGGCTGTCCCCAAGTCCTGCTGTCTCGCCTCCAGGTTCATGCAGGTGAGAAGGTTTTGTGGGTGTCACGGTTGTGGGACCCAGGACCGGGGTGCGGGGGACCTCAGCGCTCCGCCACCAGTTCCTTCCCACAGGGAGTCCCGGTTCCCGCTTTCTGCTCTGGACCCTGACACTCCAAGGCTTTTTAAGCTCAGCGATCGTTATTTCATTTTTAGCGATTTTGTTCTTTCCAAATTTACGCTTTTCCTTTTCAACATGTTCTGTTCTTTTCAAGGAATTTTTTAAAGATTCATTTATTTACTTATTTTTAATTTACTTGATAGTATTACAGCCTACCGTAGCTTTCTTCCGAGAACAGGTGGCCGCGTCCGCGCTCTTGCTTCCTGCCCGCCCCCCCCGGTGGCGTGACGTGCGGTGACACCCCGCCCCCCCCCCCCGGTGGCGTGATGTGCGGTGACAGCCCGCCCCCCCAGGTGGCGTGACGTGCGATGACCAATGTCCTTGCTTGCCAGCCACCTGGCTCCCCGCACGCGGGCCCCTGATGGCATCACCGGTGGGGGGTTCTGGGGGGCCCTGGAGCCCGCCCACGGCTCAGTCCCCAGCAGGTAGGTCTGCTCTCGTTCAGGGTCTTCCAGTTTGTCCCTGGTGGCCGGCCCGCCTCTGTGATTGGAGGCACAGCCACGAGAGCCTCCCATTTTAAGGCTACCGTCCGGCCAGGGGGTTTAACTCTCATGACCTGTGAACCCAGGACGCGCGCTTCCTTCTACAGCCACGGATTCCTGCATGGAGACCTCCCATCCACTGGTGACCTTCCTCCAAATCCCTTATCTATGGGCCTTCATGGGCCCCCAGGGTGGATCGGCAAAACGATGAGATAAGCAGATACTGAAAATAAAAGGAGATTCTAGGTTCCTAGGGTTCACTCAGTGGTGTGGGGAGGAGGGCTGGAACAAAGCACCTTCTAATCCTTCCAAATAGGAGTAGAAATAGACACAGCCTCCCCACTGGGTCAAGTGAGTGAGTGCAGCCCCGGGGTGACACCCTCCAGCCTCGCAGGTTTGGGTGTGCGTGTGCAGTTCAAACCGCACTTAGGAAATGCTTTTAGCGCTCTTTAGGGTTTTTCCAAGATGACTTTTTAGCCTGCGTTCTGCGTCTGGTACACAATTCTGGGGATCCTAGATGATCCCCATGTTCTGGTTATTGTTCTAATATCTGAAAGCCTTGAGCCTAACTCCGTACTCCGTAGAGCGTTCTCGAGGCTGATTCTGGTGCAGGAAGGATCTCTGTGGACTTTGTCATTGCTGCCATAGGATTCATCTTCGGAGGATTTGGATGTTTTTTTCTGACTCTATCCTGTGGGAATGCTTGTTCAGAAAAGTTTCCCACTTGCTTGTGCCTGGTACGCCGCCCGTGACTGCTGTTGATTTTAATTTCTCGACTTGGGTCTTGTTCATCTCCTGTGTCTGTGTGGGGATGCTTTCTCTCACCATTTTACTAAAAGCACAGCCTCCCACAGTTGGTCCTGGATTCATTCAGGAAGAACCACTTCCCCACGTCAAATATTCGGAAATGCGTATGGAATGGCTACCCTGTGCTAGTCACCATTTCTGCTGGTGTCCAGGCTCTGCCCTTATGGCATCTGGAGCAATAAACTATGACCCTTTGAGTCCGCATTCCTAAAAATCCCTACTAGTCTCTTCAGAGCACCCATAGCACCAGCTCAAATGCTTGTATTTCTGCTTTAAATTTTACCTTTATTTCGGAGATGTTATGGATTTCTTTTCCTGTCTTTGGAGCTCATCTCTACATTAAAAATGTTTTATTTTTAGCTGTTTAAAACCTATGGGAAGGTTTCTGATTATTTTTAGAGTCTTGAAATCATTATTTCTCTGCACCATATTCTCATAAACATATCTTTTAATGAAATAAAAGGGCATCCATGATGTAATTTGCAAAATTAATACAACAATGTGGTATTAATTTGGATTTTATACTTCAGATATGGGGTTAATCCAGAGACTAAAGCATAGATGCTGTTGGTGTTCTTCTATATGTGAATAAAGGGTTTACTCTGAGAATTAATCACATAAACAAGACTATGGGAATAATTTAACTACATTGAGAAAAGAACTGTTTTTAGAAGCATTTAGAAGGATCCATTTACATAAAAATAGTGGTATGCTAATTACTAATCATTCTTATCTCCTTATTGGAGCCCATCTAAAGGAATTAGAAGGTAGAAGCATACTTATTTTATCCTAAACCCTGATTTTTTTATATATAATAACATGCAGGTCTTCAGGAAATTATCTAACTTAAACTTTTCACTAATTCTCTCTATTCTCTTCTTCAATTAGTCTGAATTCATAGGTAATTGCCATGCAAAAATTAAAATGGAGAATCTTAATAATATATTGAGAAAAAGTATAGGGCAGTTTTTTTTTTTTTTCTTCCTGTCATGGATTATATTATCAAAGGCATATTTTGAATCACAAATACATTTTCCTTGAGATGCCCTTCCTTTGGCTACAAAACTCCATCCCTATGCTTCCTCCCTCTTTCACCCCCTTATCTCCCTAAATTCAGTCAGAAACATTTCAGAAAGCCATTAACCAACTTTTCAAACTTTGATATTACATAATATTGATTGAGTTAAATAAGACTTGTGCAGACATTTCTATAGGATTCCAGGTCCCTGACCCCAGCATTTAATTTGAAGTTCCTTATCATTGAAAGAGCCTGAGTATTGATATGGAAATGGGAACACCAAGCTTCTGCTTCCTGCTGTCATTCCTTAAAAAGACTGACCATGGCCACAGTTCTGCTTTGCCAGCAAAGATAAAGTTTGTCCAAGGTCACACTTCAGCAGCTGGCTTCCTCGTTGAACCAGTGACATGTACTGTTCGTCACCTAAAGACCACGACTGCCCCTTCCTTCCTCCAACAGAAGTATACTGTTAAGGTGCTGTTCTTACTTGTCCTGAAAAATGGTTTTAATTTTAAGAGTGCCAATTAATATTTTAAATACCTCCATTTGGTGAATTAGAAAGTTCTGTGACTTTAAGTAATTCATTGATTTATAGTGATGGAGTTCGCGGAAGGGAGGCCACTGGACTCCTGGGTCAGCGTTCAATCTGGTTACACTGGATCAAGGGATGATGATGTGAAGACGCTTACACCATGAATGACACAATACACACACACACACACACACACGGACAGCTCTCTCCTGAAAGGCTTAAAATCTAGCTGCTGTGTGCTTACATAAAATAACTTGATATAAATTTGCATGTCTTAGGATCTTTGGGGCCAAGGATGATTCCTGAAGACTTCAGCTGGACAGTGGGAGCTCTGATTTTGCTTGCGTTGACCGTTGACCAGGGAGTGATAGAAGGGAACAGACTAGAAGTTCGGGATGTTAAAGATGCATCAGCCTTTGAGTCACAGTTGGACGTCAAGCATTACCACTGATTCCAAACATTCAGACTCATGATCTCGGATATGGGAAAGATTCTCCGTTCACCACGGCAGACCTGTTTTCTGCTCCCTTACACATAATTCTATGCCATTGTTACCTGGAATCCAAGTGCTTTCTAATTATTAAATAATACAAATATTGTTATGAGACAGTGAGAGCAAAAAGAAATGTTTTCTAAAATCCTGACACCCTCCACCCCCAGATACATACACACAAACAAGAATTTCTGGTTAAAGATGGTAGGTTGAACTAGTGTGCTTACACATAAACCTACCCCACGAAATAAAAGGTAAGTTTCGGAAGTATACCTAAGACATAAACCAGTCTCTGTTCAAGTGAAAAGAAAGGCAGTCCAGAGCAATCTATCTCCAAATGCTCGTAGGAAGGACCAGTTACACTGTTATTATTATTTTTTTACTTCCAAGCTGTTGCAGATCAATACTTTTGTACAATATAATAAAAAGGAAATACTAGAAAATAAAAAGGCATAAAAATTCAGGACCAACATTCTTATTCTTATATCCAACAGACATAAAATTACTCTCTCAAGTCGCTGTAAAAAGTTCTCGATGGTCACTGTCATTGCTTCTATCATGTTGCCATGATAACTCATGGTTTCCAAAAACACATGATCCTGCACACCTCAATGCAGCATCAGGGGGCTACCATGCTCGCAGAGAAGGAACACTCACTCTCAGAAGATTGGCGGTGCCTCGTATCAGAGATGCCAGGCGGCATGGAAAAAGGGGCTCCCCCACTCCCCTGCCCCAAGCTGGCAAGCCAAGAAAAAGTAAGTGATAATCCTCCCACTGCATTGAGAAGGGCTTCCTCCAAAACCAGGAGCACAGGTACTATTTATTATAAATACAGGGCAGTTAGGCATGCCCACATTCACAATAGCCAAGAATTTAAATAGTTGAGATGTCACAGTTTGGGGGACCAGGACTTTGTTTTGGTTGCTCTCTGTCCCTATTTTCTCACACATCACAAAATGTTAATAAAAGTGTATTTTTTTTAGATTTTATTTATTTACTTAGAGAAAGAGGGAGTGCAAGAGGGCAGAAAGCAGAGGGAGCGAGAGAGAATCTTAAGCAGGTTACACACCCAGTGTGGAGCCCAATGAAGGGTTCAATCTCATGACCCTGAGATCATGACCTGAGCTGAAACCATGAGTTGGATGCTTAACCGACTAAGCCACCCAGGCGCCCCTAATAAAAGTGTATTAAACTGATGAATGAAGTCTTAGAAATAAAGAGGTACAGGTTAGCTGTAAAGAGCTACTTTAAGTAGCCCTCAGTAGTTAAAGGAACATCTAGTCTCTCTCCATCCTTTTAGAAGGGAGAATACACCCGTGTTAAGGTGGTCAAAGCTAAAAGACAAGCATGAATCTTAAAAGCTGAATGCTCCATCCAGCCATTAGGGTTCCTCCCATGGAAAGTTATAGAACATCCCCCAAACTGGATTAAGGAGAAAGGACATTTGTTGGCTCATATACCTAGCGGGGGAAGAGGAAAGGATAAATCTGGCACTGGGCATAGATGAACCAGGGGTAGTCCTTGCAACCCAAAGCTGGTTTTGCTCTCTCCTGGTCATGACAGGCTCTCACCCTGTGTGGCCTCCATACAAGACTAGATTTTACATCTTTCAGGTTCAAGAGGAGCCAAGTGCATTTATGGAGGGTCTGTTTCTGAGCTCTTTCACAATTGGTTCATTGGTTCTTCCACCAATGCCACACGGTCTTCATCATGTGGCATGAGAGTTAAGTCCTGACACGATAGTGAGTTCTCCAACTGTCATCTTTGCGGCTGCATTGGCTACTTTTGGTTTTTGACTTTTCCTATAAGCTTTAGAGTCAGTTTGTCAGGATCTACTATTTATTTAGATCTGTTTTGATTTCTTTTTTTTTTAAAGATTTTATTTATTTATTTGACAGAGAGAGACACAGCGAGAGAGGGAACACAAGCAGGGGGAGTGGGAGAGGGAGAAGCAGGCTTCCCGCGGAGCAGGGAGCCCGATGCGGGGCTCGATTCCAGGACCCCGAGATCATGACCTGAGCCGAAGGCAGACGCTTAACGACTGAGCCACCCAGGCACCCCTGATCCTTCAATTTTTGAAGGATAATTTCACCAGATATAGAACTCTAGTTTGGTGGCTTTTTTCTTTGAACACTTTAAATATTGAAATATTTCCCTTCGTTGTCTTCTTGTTTGAATGATTTCTGATGGCTAGTTCACCGTAATTCTTATCCTTGTTTCTCTCTTTCTATGGGACACTTGCCAATTAAGTATGTACATTGTAGTAGATAGTTTAAAACAAAAATGTATTATCACTACTTTTTTAGGTATCCAAAATTTTTATTTGTAAAACATTCTGAGATTGCAGGAAAACTAATAAAACTTGCAAGTATGTATCCCCCAAATGCATACATAAGTAGAAATAAAACTGACTCAAGACTATCTTGAGTATAATTAATAAACATTTTGAGAAAGTTAAAAAAATGTCATTATTTCATTGTTTGGTGTTGCAGTAAGGAAATGCCTTAAATTTCAACAAGTGTTTAAACGTTTTAAATAAACAAACAAAATGCTCTAAATTTCCAAATAAATACAATTCTCTATATTACCATCATATTGACATTCTATGAGATTAAATTTGGAGAAAATAAAAAAAACCCTTTATTTGGGGAAAATGAAAAATCTTTCAACATTAAAATCCACGGGTATAGCAGAAGGTAATAAAAGGCTGGTATAAGGTATATAAAATAAAAATAATGGGGCAGAAATAAAAAATAATGCATGCGATGTTATTTCTTACTTGAGGGAAAACAGTGTGTAAGACAAAATATGGTTTTAGTTTTGGGCTGTTTTATACAGGGTACACAGAGGCAAAAACATGTTGTAGAAAGAAAATGCTAAGTTCATATCTGACCCTGTTGAAGTTGGAATGATTCAGCTGGTAATATCCAGAATGCACAGAGATATGCGATTCCACTGCAGCAAAGAGTTGCAGTTGAGGTAGGTATGGGGACACCAGCTTAGTGGTGTGAGTTTAAGCCACGGTGAGAGAAGACATTTCGAAGGGATGGCATTCCATAGGCAAGGGTGTTGAGTAATTCAACATAAAAATCTGTTGAATCAAAATTGGCAAGTACATTAGAGAGTATGCAAAGCAGAGTTCAGAGTAGCGGAGCATGCATTTGATACTCCTTTAATATTATAAATGGCATGATGGCCGTGAGGAAATGCTACCATCTGTACTGTCCTTCAGATATGGGCTTCCTGGAGGTTACTCTACAGTGTGTCAAATCAGTTAAATCATACACAGCAATTAAAATAGGTTTTCAATTTTCTTATTATTTTGTCACTCACCCTTAGGATTGAATTTTAAAATGTCGAATTATTTATTTCTATAGTGTGAAACCTCTTACACTCAATAATATTTGGAAGCTCCCCGTCAGGTCCTTGAAACTCATGTTGGGCATGGCGTAAATTTAAAACAAAGGCAACATCGGGTCTTGCCAACATCTATAAACTGGTGCACGATCTCAGGACGTAGCCACACAGACCCACCCAGAAAAGTGAATTTGAGAATGTTTGCTATAATATATCAGTGGTGATGTCAGGATCTTTATGCACTGTGGCATTGGAAGGACTATAATAACTATGGAATAAAATACAGAGCTGGTTAGTTGGTGTTAATAAGATTCTACTTTTGTAAAACAGGCTGGGAGATTTAGAACGGGCTGCAAAGAAGGACAAATTGGCAGAAAATGGATTTAGCTACCAGTTACATATGAATTTATGGGAACAATAAAACAGGTTAAGTTATTCTCGACAGGTTTAGAGGATTGAAACAAGGGAGAGCCAAGGCAAAAGCTATATAAAATACCAACGTGGGAGCTCAGGATCACAAACAACAAGGGCTAGATGGAAACTTACTGAAGAAAATTGTGGACATGCAGGTGTAGAATCTTCTTCAAACATATATGGAGTATCCCAAACTTATATTCTGGGTAAATGAACATTTGGCATAAAGGGAACTTGACATGCATTTTTACTTAAAGGAAATTATGTCTGTTTTACTGTCACTTTTTATTATTGCTTAATGAACTGACCATATAATTGTATTTGATAACAACTAAAAAGATGCACATATGATGTACTGTCATCTTGGTAAGACTGAATCCTTCAAATCTCAATCCCGTGGACATTGAAGGATTAGGAATACTAGATATTGATGTCACCCACAAGTGGAGCAGAAGACCCCAGCCTCTGTTCCCTCCCAAACACCAACAAGTAGACAGTATCCTTGAACACAGAGAGCTCAGGGAGAGCTCCGGCATCCTCTTTAAGAAACTTCAGCAACAAAAAACCTGAGAATAACCCACCATAAGCAAGTAAGAGCAGCTTCAGGCTGCCTGCATCATCCCATCCCCACACTGGCACTGCTCAGCTCTAGGAGGGGACACCCGGCTAGAAAGGGCTCTCCTTGCCAGGAAAGGGAGCGGGTGAGTACCAGCTTGCCCAGCGCTCCCGGGTGCTGGACACGTAGGCTTCCTCCATGCACCGACTGTGGAGATGGCCACACACGAGGTCCACCACGCTTCCCAGAGGCCTGTCTGCTGACAACCCAGCATCTTTCCCCGCTGAAGAAACCATGGGTTAGCACAGCCATCATGGGGACCCTGCAGATTTTGTGGACCTTTGCCCCACAGGTGTCCAGTTCACAGATGCGAGCCACCTGAGCCCTTCCCCACCCTCCCAGCCACTCCCCGGGAGCCCATGAAGGAAATTTACAAGCAGACATCCCAGGTCACTGCAGCTGCCCAAGTTCAAGATGCCAGCCTGGACCCCAGTGGCTGACCCCACGGGTGTGTGTGCACTCTGGATTTCCCGTCCAGCTGCTGAAAAAAATAGAAGACACAAATGGATGGAAAGATACCTGTGTTCATAGATCAAAAGCGTTACAATTGCTAAAATGTCCATACTACCCCCAAGCCATCTATAGATTCAACACAATCCCTACCAAAATCACAATGGCATTTTTCACAGAAAAGAAAAAAGAATCCTAAAATTTGTATGGAACCACAAAAGAATCTGTAAAGCTAAAGCAATCTTGAGAAAGAACAAAGTAGAAGGTGTCACATTTCCTGATTTCAAACCATCCTGGAAACCTCTAGTAGTCTAAACAGGATGGTACTGGTATCTAATGGACACATAGACCAATGGAACAGAATCGAGAGCCCAGAAATGACCCCATGCATATATGGTCTACTAATGTTGGATAAGGCAGCAGGCACACTCGATGGGAAAAGGACAGTCTCTTTAACAAATGGTGCTGGAGGGCGCCTGGGTGGCTCAGTTGGTTAAGCGACTGCCTTCAGCTCAGGTCATGATCCCAGGGTCCTGGGATCGAGTACCGCATCGGGCTCCCTGCTCTGCGGGGAGCTTGCTTCTCCCTCTCCCACTCCCCCTGCTTGTGTTCCCTCTCTCGCTGTGTCTCTCTCTGTCAAATAAATAAATAAAATCTTAAAAAAAAAACAAAAACAAAAAAACAAATGGTGCTGGAAAACTGGACAGCAACGTCCAGAAGAATGAAATTGAACCCCGGTCTTATTCCACTCTCACAAATTCACTTGAAATGGATGAAGGACTTAAACATTAAGATGTGAAACTGTGAAACTCCTGGGAGAAAACAGAAAAACTCCTATCATGAGTCTTGGTGATGAGTTTTTTGGATAAGACACCAAAAGAACAAGCAGCAGAAGCAAAAATCAACAAGTGGGTCTATGTCAAACTAAAAAGCTTTTGCACAGCAAAAAAACCCACCCACAAAATAAAAAGCCGACCTGTGGAGTGGGAGAACCTATTTGCAAACAATATATCTGATAAGGGGTTAATATCCAAAATACATGGAACATGTACAATTCAATAGCAAGAAGGTAAATAATGTAATAAAAAAGTTTGGCAGAACAATTGAATAGTCCTGCCTAACAAATGGCCAACAAGTTTTTAAAAGGTGCTCAACATCACTAATCATCAGGAACATCACTAATGCATCAGGATATGATGCTCAATGAAATAAGTCATGTATTGAATCATTTCAACGTACCTTAAACTTACACAATGTTATGTCAATTATATTTCAATGATGCTGGACACCCAGTATTAAATATTAAAGAACATTTCGCTCGTTTCCATATCCTGATTGTTGTGAATAATGCTGTAATGACTGTGGGGGTGCAGACATCTCTTTGAGATACTAATTTCATTTCCTTTGGATATATATATACCCAGAAGTGGGATTTCTGGGTCACAGGGTAGTTCTATTTTTAACTTCTTGAGGGACCTCCATACTGTTTTCCACAGTGGCTGCACCAGCTTGCATTCCCACCAACGGTGCACGAAGGTTCCCTTTTCTCCGCATCCTCACCAACACCTGTTGTTTCTTGTGTTGTTGATTTTAGCCATTCTGACAGGTGTGAGGTCACGTCTCACTGTGGTTTTGTGGTTTTGATTTGCATTTCCCTGATTATAAGTGATGCTGAGCACTTTTTTACACACCTGTTGACCATCTGGATGTCTTCTTTGGAGAAACGTCTGTACATATCCTTTGTTCATTCTTAAGTTTTGTTGTTGAGTTGAGTTTCTTATGTATTTTGGAGATTTTCTAAGAGGGCAGATTTTAAGTGTCCTACACACACATACACACACGTGTGCCCTCACACACACACACACACAAGAAAGAAAATTGTGCCCATGTGAAGGGACAGAATTAACAGATATTAACGTATCTGTTAATTACCTTGATTGTGGTAATTATTTCACAAATATACATATATCAAAAACCTCCATTTGTACATATTAAATATATATAATTTCTGTCAATTTATCTCAGTAACGATGGCAAGAAAAGAGAAAAATTAAAGAAATGAAACACATTAACTAAGGATCTACTATGCTCTGGTCAGTTTACATAACATCCGATTTGAAGAGAAAACTCAGGTATTGCCCTTACGTTACAGATGCAGAAACTGAAGTTCAAAGAGGAGCATGTCATGCAGCAACTTATTTCAGAAATGGGATTCAAGCCAGTTTGGTCTGCTCACAAATCCTCCTTGGTTTTCCCCTAGACCATTTGCCCTGCACCCCCGCCTTATACCTTAATTCTATAAATTGTTTACAGAAAATTAAATTAGGATTATATATTCCCCGTGAAGAGGGCCAATCATTTTTCTCACCCATCGCCCCACCCCTCCCCTCTAGTAACCAATGCGTGTCTCTACATTTAAGAGTCTGGTTTGTGGGGCGCCTGGGTGGCTCAGTCGTTAAGCGTCTGCTTTCGGCTCAGGTCATGGTCCCAGGGTCCTGGGATCGAGCCCCACATCGGGCTCCCTGCTCAGCGGGAAGCCTGCTTCTCCCTCTCCCACTCCCCCTGCTTGTGTTCCTTCTCTCGCTGTATCTCTCTCTGTCAAATAAATAAATAAAATCTTAAAAAAAAAAAGAGTCTGGTTTGTTTTTTTGGTCTCTTTATTTGTTCCTTTGTCTTATTTCTTAAATTCCACATATGAGTGAAATTGTATGGTATTTGTCTTTCTCTGACTGACTCATTTCACTTAGCATGATACCCTCTAGGTCCATCCATGTTATTGCTATTGGCAAGATGTCCTTCCTTTTTTATGAAGGCCAATCCTTTTTAATCACCAAAAGCAACTCTGTGCAAACAATTCACACATTAACAGTGGGGCCGAGCCATCCACCCAACTTCAGAGGACGCTGCATTTTGCTCGCAGTTAAGGGCCACCCATGCAATGATTTTTTTTTTTTGCCCTTTGTTTTAATTTTTTCTCAGATCCAAGTTATTTGTAGAGGTGCAAGAGTCTGGGCTTATCTTTGTCAGTTAATTTGTAAGGAGTGATGCCACGTCGAATACATGTTCTGGAGTAAAATCAGATGACGTAAAGCCATCAGACAGAATAAACCAGAGTCATTGTCCAGACTGCATTGAATTCCAAAGAAACTGACTAAAAGTCACTATTTACAAACTTTCTTCTCCATAGTAAACAAGTCACATAAATGAGAGCCCAGACTTCTAAATAAGTGTTATCGTTATTGACAGATTAGGAATCAGGGACTCAGGATTTATGTAAATTCCCTGAAGCCTATGTCATACCTCTATAATGTGGTTGGGAATTTTAATCCAACCTGCCTCATTTGAAAGTTGTTTTCCAGTGCACCATGCTGTCCCCTAAAGGTCCTTCCATATGTAAACCTTAAGTTGGGGGTGTTACTCTGGGGCTCTCCAAGTCCAACTCCGGGGATGGAGTCTCCTTCAAGTCAACGCCATTCCCGGGTATTGTTCTAAGGACCACATCCAGGTGACATGAAAAGATCAATCATTCCTCATCTTCAGCTGCTCCCACCCATGTGGTGATCTTTTCTTTTCTCTGAGAGCTGAATGCACGTGCACACTTGCTAGTCACTAACCCACAGCCAGGCCCACAGCTTTGCTTTATTCCTTAAAGCGACTCACGCAATGAACACGTGGTTAGAAATCACAGAACAGCAGACTGGTTTATATTTTGTTCTCCACGTTTACTTAACCATACATAAGGAAAGAATCTCATTCTATGAAAACGGAGAGTTATGGAAAGATCCCATAGCATAAGAGGAATACAAACGCGAAGCCATGTCATTTAAATTTTAGGTAACGAAGATATTTTTCAAGAAGTAGTTTGAATAGAATGTTGCCCCAACAATTGTCATTTGTGAGCGATTGGTGAATCTGTTTTTGTTTTTTATTTTAAAGTGGATCTTGGCAAAAATTGATGTTTTCTTCACCGCTAACTTTGCATCAGAACAATCCTGCCGTGGTCAGAGCCGCTTTGCCTTGTTCGTGGCTGTTTTCCTTTCAGAAAAAAATACTAGAGAGAGAGGTATTTGCACTTGCTTTTGGTTGCTAGGAAGGAAAATTATCTTTAACTCATGGTGTGAAATTGGTTTCTCCATCCACTGCTTCTGCTAAACTTGGCTGTTTGTGTTTCAAAAGTATCTCCACATATCCAGTGGGTCCATTAAAATAATTTCTTTATTTTCACACCTCAACATGGTTAATGTACATGCTGTTTTCTTCAATGGTTAATGCATTTAGAATCTCCTCTTCCTCTCTCGTTTATCCACAAGCCGCTAGCTGAAAAGGGGGGCTTGCGTGAGTGACTTCAGTTGGAACCTGCGGCCTTTGTTCTCACACACCGAGGACGCCGCTTAAGGTGTGCTTTTAGCTCCTGTGGCTTAGGGTGGTCAGGGCACTGGCAGCCACGGCTTCTCCCCACAGGGCCTCTGGGGTACGTGAGACTAAGGACCCCAAGTTTTCACTCACTCCATATGGCACCCCCAGGCTCGGATCCTCACATGTCACATGTTCCCCAAGAGCCGTGAGCAGATGTGATGGCAGCAGAGGATTGAAAAGGCCCCCGGGTTTTCTGCTCGTCCTTCTGGGCCTCCTGCGTGACCCTGAGACATACCCACTGAGCTTATGGGAAGGTGACACGTGTGGAACACAGTCCGGTCTCCCTGCTCTCCTGGCTGAGGCCTAGTTACCCCCCAGCCAGAGGCCCCAGGCCCACAGAGGTCTGCGTGTCCCGGCCAGGGCGGCCCACCCCTGGCATTCCCCTGCAGCAGAAGCCTGAGCTCACCAGGAGACACCAGTGTCTTGTGGGCAGGGCGGACCCGTACGAGGCTCTGCGGTTTTTATTCCTGCACGAAACGAGTATTTTTCCAGAGGGTGAATTATAACCAATTTAATGTGTATCAACACTTTGTGTCAATGTGAAAAAAGAGTAGGGATGAAACTAAAATAGAAAACAGCATACTTAATAAAACAAAAATACTGCTTCTGAAACTTTGTTTAGATGTGCGTGCATGCACGTGTGTGTGTGCAGTGTGCATGTGTGCGTGCGATGTGCGTGGGTGCATATTTTCTGGGCTGCTGAGCAGAATGTGCTTCCTGCTCTGGGCCTCAATCAAAAAGTGGGGTGCAACGCTGCTGTTGACCTAGGAGGTATTGACAGACGTGCATCCCTTGGATGATGGGGCTGACGCTAAGACGTGGGCAGCACGGGACGGATCGATCCCCTCTACAGCTCAGAGCACATGCTCAACCGTCCCTGGGTCACAGATGTCATCTTTGAGCGTGAAGGACAGCAAAACCTTCAGGAATAATGATTCTTTAAATGTAAAGCTACATAGTTTATAGGGTTTTCTAATCAAAAAAGACATGCAGGAAATTGGAATGGAAGTGCTTATAAAATGACCTTACTTCTTCTGACAAGTAAATGTGAGGCTAGTCTATTGATACAAAACAATTAAAAGGCCCGTGGCACACGAGAATGAAGTCTGAACTCGCATCTCCCGTCTCTTCAACGTGTGTGCAGAATTCCCTGGGGTCCTTGTGCACAGGACACCTGCACTGGTGGTGGAGGACGGCCACGGGGCCACAGAAGGTTGACCCCAGCTGCTTTACAGACCTCAGGCAAAAGCACGAGGTAAAAAATAGTCAGCTCTCAACGTGAGGAGAAGGTCAGACACCTGCAGGTAGGTGGCCCCGTCTGGCAGGCCTCGAAGCCACTGGCCAGGACCGGTCCCCTGTCCCCCCACAGTGGTCTCAGGGTTGGCTCAGCGTCAGGATGACGTCTCCTCCTCCGCCCCACCCCAGAGTGCATCTGTCAACAGGACGCTTTGTCCCTGGATGGCAGTCCCAGATTGGAGGAAATGGAACAGGACTATTGATGTCTAGCACAGGATTAAAACAACCAAGTCAGATAAATAGAGCTCAGACAACAATGGGAAAAAAAGCAGTGGGAGAGGCAGAAGGCAGAGAATGCTTGAAATATGTTCTGAATGACATACCTTGTAATACTTTATGTTAATATAGCGCTTTACAGTTTACAAAACATATGTAAGAAGTAAATGTATGTAAATACACCCAAGCCCATAAAAATAAGATACATGATGTGTCACTTCATTTCCTCGATAGGTAATTTTATGACTCTCCTATTACAGGCAAGGCACACAAGCCTGAGATTATCTGTTCACTCAAGTGCAGGTTAGTCATAGAGGTGGGGTCCCCAGTGAGGTTCTCTTGACTTCTTTCCAGCTCTGTCCACTCTAGCCTATGTCTCCATATGCCTTGGATATTATTCAGTGATTCTCCTTTTAAAGGAAACATGAGCTGGTTGACAAACTCCCAGAGTTGTAGGCATTTCTTTTTTATAACATCAACATAAAAGACCACATGCAGAATATGGACATTTATGTATTGACACACTCCTCAAATCGCCTGTTGAAAGGGGAAATATAATATATATATATATTCTATATATATTCTATATATATATTATATATGATACCAGAGGAGATCATGGTATCTCCTCTGCCAAGTAAGTATGGAAGGCCAGTCTTGATGAATGAAAAAGGATTAGCTACATATACATTTAAAATACCCACATGATTTCTAACAATATAAAATAATTAAAACGATGAATTCTGATTAAGCTCTGAACTTTGAGACTTCTATTTCCCTCCCAGCTTTATTGAAATATAATTGATATAAGAAAATGATATTTTTAATATCTACAATTTAATGGGTTTGGATATATGTGTACACTGGTGTAACCATCACCATGATCAATATCATAAACCTATTCATCAGCAGCAAGATTCCTCTGACCCTTTGGTTTGTTTTGTTTCTGTGATAGGAACACGTTACATGAGCACTACTATCTTAACGAATGCTTTCTGTGAACAATGCAGTGTGTTAACCGTAGGCCCCATGCTGCAGAGCACATGGCTAGGATCAGTCATGGGGCATAAATGGCACTTTACATCCCATTTCCCCCTCCTCTGGCTCCTGGCAGTGACCTTTCTACTCTCTGCTTCTACGAGTTTGGCTATTTAGGTACCTCGTATGAGTAAAATCCTACAGTATCTGTCCTTCTATGATGGGGCTATTTCATTGAGCATAATGTTCTCCAATAAACTTTGAGATTGCACTTGAAGGTGCTATAAAGCTTTCAGTTTTTCAAAAGTTCTTTATTCTGTATAGCAATATCCAGACTCACAGTGTTAACCTGATATATCACTAGTGGTATGCAACAAATAGCCAGGAGTCTTCAGTGGCAGATAAGGATGAGCATGCACATGTTTGTGTCTGGGGCCACAGGTAGGAGAGCCCTCTGAGGGTGGCAGGTGCCCTCTCTGCCTGGGTGCTGGCTGGCTTTTGGCTGATTGAGCATGGCCTCCCCTGGGATGTTCCCATGGTGATGGCAGGTACAAGACAGACCAAGCAAAACACACAGTGGCCTTGAGGTCTAGTCCTGTAGCATCTTGTTGTCATGTGCACCATGTCTGATTGGCCAAAGAAAGACGGAGGCAAGCCAAGATCAAGGAGTGGGGGAGTACGATCCGTATCTTCAGAGGAATTACACTGTTAGTTGGCATTGTGGCTGCAGGGAAGGGAAGAATCGGGCCTTCCAGGCAGAATCCATTTACTGCTCTGGAGCTCTCCTGGGAAAACCAATCTGCTTGCATTTTGACATGTACAAGCCTGAACAATGATTGTTACTTTTACCTGTGTGCATAAAATAAAAATATAAATGAAAATAAATTTATGAGTTAAATGCTACCCACTTCCCAGATTTTACAGTTTCAATATTGTACTTAACCTATTTTTCTGATTATTAAAACTATACATATGCATTATAGAACATTTGGAAAATTTTTCAAAGTTTCTAAATATCTTAAATATTACGGTTATGAGGATAAACATAAAGCTACTCTAAAATTTTTTCTTTGTGTAAGTGTTTGAACTTACATTGTACTTTAAAGTTACCATTTAGCAAAAAGAGAGGAATTATTTGCCTAAATTCTGCCAGACACTCCTTAAAATATATGAGTGCATAATCTAATGATTCATTTACTATAATAAGCCTGAGTGTATGTATATGCTTTGGTTAAAAACTCTCTCAGGAAATCAAATCATGGAATTATGTGGGAAGTTAAAACCACTTTGTACAATCAACCAGGCTGCCACATGCGCAGTAGACTGATGGAGATCATAATCATATAATTTAGCAGTGTAGCTCCTGGTGGCGGATTGCATAATTTACTCATGAACCAGAGCAAGAATCTGATAATTACAATGAAGCAGTGTTCCTGACCAAGCCATACTTTGCCCTTTTTATAATTTATTGGGCCATTTGTTTGAATTAAACTCTCAAACACAACTGAGATAGAGTAGGAGGTTTGGCCCTGTCCAGTCGCCTGCTTTGGCCAACAGCACCCAGCCGAGTGCAACGTGCCAGGTCTGGGACTGGACCTCAAGCCGCCCCTTAAGATCTCCTCTTCTGCCATGTCATGAGAACTTGCCTGGGAAGGCCTTCTGGAGTAGAAGAGAAGGATGGAGCAGAACTTGGCTGCCCAAGTCCTTGTAAGCATGGTCTGTGTAAGCACGGCCCCATGTGTGAGCGGGATAAGCCAGCTTAGAAGGACCTCCCCACCTTGCCCAAGCTAGATGGCTCACCCTCCTGCTCAGGCACTAAGTGAATGCTCACTGTTTAAATCCCCTGAGTCTTGGGATGATGAAACACAGCATCATGAAGGCAAATAGAAAAGTCTAGAGTAGCATAATAAAGAGTAAATATGTTTCAATCAACCAGTGCTACTAACAGAATAATTCCATTAGCTAACAAACACACAAAGATGCAAGAAGCATCTGCGGTGTTTTATGCAGGGGAGTTCAAAACCAGACAAGTCTAGACAGTGTTTTAAGCATTCACAGAGTCAAACCTGACTTCATGTGTATGTTGGCTAAGAGGATTTAACACATGATTTAGCACAAAGATGTGCATGGATAGGAGACCATGAAGCACTAAACCGCTGTATTCTCTTTGGATGTTTTGGAGCCTCAGGAGGAAGGCTACCAAGTTCCTTTTCTGGAAGGCACCTCGGGGTCTGTTTCGGCAAGGCTGAAGAATGAGAGAAGGAGAGAAATATGAAGGGTCAAACTCAACGTTCCTAAATGTTTTCATAGTTCTTGTATTCATTCCAGGAAGGAGAGAAAAGAGAAAGGAAAAATAGGGGACAAAAGACTAAATTAAAAATAACGTGACTTGTCAGTAAAATGTCTTCTTAGCCCATATCTTCTAATTGATTGATAAACTAAATTTCCCATTCGAGTGAGTTCTTCAAAATGCTCACGGAGAAATGCTGCAGGCTGGTCTGGGCAATGAGACTTCTCTTTCAGCGAAGGTCAAGCCTACTGACCATTTCTCCCGGTGAATCTTCTGCTATTTGGATTATAGCTTTTTAGAAACCCTATTTCCAAGCAGAATTTCTTGATATCAAACAGTCAGTGATGTTGGGCTACTTTTATTTTTTTGGATCATTTGTCATATACTTCCCCTAACAATATATTTTTTTTTAAAGAGAAGGATCACTTTTCAGTGCACATAGATCAATCACCAATATAGGCTGTGATCTGGTCCATAAAACAACATTTAGCAAATTAAAAAAAAAAGTAAAACCATACAGATTTATGTTTTCTGATCCTACTTTGATAAAACCAGTGATCAGTAACAGAAAAATAGGAAAATCTCCAAACACTTGGAAATTAACAAAACTACTTTTAAAACACCCATGTTTCCACATCGCAGCCTCCAGGGAAATTAAAAGTGATTTTGAACTAAATGAAAAGGAAAGCACAACATGTCAAAATGTTGACATGAAGCTAAAGCAGTGTTTAGAGGAAAGAGATACCATGAAATACTTATATCAGAAAAGAAAGAAGGTGTCAAACTAGAAATGCAATCTCCCATCTTAAGTGACTTGAAAGAGAAGAATGAAGCAAACAGACAGCGAGCACCGTGGGTTGGTTTTGGCCATGCCTAGTGAACAGGATGGACCCCCGCTAATATCACGTTTAGATGTAGAGACTGCAGATGTGGTACATACATCAGGAGATGTACGAAGTTTCATTACTCACCTACAGTGTCTCTCTAGGGAGAGCACAGTGGCTCGCCAGTGGATCTGAAGTAGCTTGGGACTGCAGGAGCGGGGCTGGCTGGCCGTGCTTCTCCTGGTTGCTGGCTGGGGCTGGGGTAGGGATTCCATGCCTGGGCGTGGGACTCAAAAACACGTTCCCCTACACAACATGGATGGTAGTCCAGTCAGTGCACAGAGGATGCTCCGCATCATCAGACATAAAGAACACGAACTATGAGCATGTTAAGATACCCCTATACACGTATTAGAACGGCTACAATTGAAAACAATGACTCTCATTGATGTTTCTGAACAGATTCTGAACTTGTAAGCCCATCGCTTACATGGTGGTCTTTGCGCATTTTGACCAGGTTGATAGAGGTTTGTCCTGGAGGGAGAGTTCACTCATTTCTTTTTTCTTTTTGTCCTTATTTCATTTATGTCTGCTACCATCTTCATTGTATCCTTTCTTCTCATCTTACACAGTTTCCCTTTTTTCCCACAATACTGATTTCAGGAGTATTTTTTT
This sequence comes from Neomonachus schauinslandi, assembly GCF_002201575.2. Lineage (NCBI taxonomy): Eukaryota > Metazoa > Chordata > Mammalia > Carnivora > Phocidae > Neomonachus > Neomonachus schauinslandi. Next base: position 134,912,920 of record NC_058407.1, read on the forward strand.
TAAATTTTTTTAAAAGATTTTATTTATTTATTTGACAGAGAGAGACACAGCGAGAGAGGGAACACAAGCAGGGGGAGTAGGAAAGAGAGAAGCAGGCTTCCCACCGAGCAGGGAGCCCGATGCGGGGCTCGATCCCAGGACCCTGAGATCATGACCTGAGCTGAAGGCAGTCGCTTAACCAACTGAGCCACCCAGGCGCCCCAGGAGTTTTTTTTTTTTTTTCCTTTCAGTATCACTCAAGCTTAGTATTTAATTTTCTGAAGAGATCTCTTTTTCAACCCATACTTCCTCTTAAAATAATATTCCACAGCAATAATAGAATTGATCTTTAAATCGATAAATGTATGGTGGAGATAATAGAAGATTCAGAGAAAAACTGTTACTTCCTTTGCATTCAGAATCACCAACCTTCCAGCCACCAAGCCTCTGCCCTGCACCTGTGTGATTTTGCTCTGAAATATTTACTAAACCATCTTTGTTATCAGACAAAGGCTGAAAGTATGGATATTTCAGAGAAATTTACCTGAGGACTCCCCAAAACTGAGAAAGAATCACAATGCAATAGAATATGTAATGAAAGACAGCATGGCAAGTTTCCCAGGGCAGGCTTTTTGAAGACAGGACACTTTCTTTCATTTAGGTGATGGCTTTTTCTTCCTAATCCAGTAGCACTCTGTCTCCTAAAATGCTCAGCCTGTCATCATCCATGGCAGTGTTTATCGTTTAAAATTTGGACCCCCAAATGCTCAGCATGCTTTATCATTACGTTTTCCATCACTGGTTAACTTTAAAAGTGATAAAAATATGGGTCATAGATTATAATTCTAGGTGAATTTCTCTGAATTATTTTTCTTACGTGGATTTTTAGAAGTAGCATCAAAAAATAGAAGTGTGTCGATGTGAACAGGGTATGGATTATCCTACCTGTTTATTTGAGTGAGACTTTGTGGTTTCTAAGCAGCTGAGTCTATTTCAAGGAATGTCTCAAGTTAGGTTAATTTCATGGACTCACTGTCCCCAACATTTGGTGGGAAATAGAGACAGTTCACACCATTGCATGTAGCTCATTTAGTCTTGATGTTCAATTTAGATAAATTAAGCTATGTTACAACAGATATATAAATTAGGGGCGCCTGGGTGGCTCAGTCGTTAAGTGTCTGCCTTCGGCTCAGGTCGTGGTCCCAGGGTCCTGGGATCGAGCCCCGCATCGGGATCCCTGCTCTGCGGGGAGCCTGCTTCTCCCTCTCCCACTCCCCATGCTTGTGTTCCTTCTCTCACTGTGTCTCCCTCTGTCAAATAAATAAAAAAAAAAACAGATATATAAATTAGCAACACAGGGATTATGACCACATCTCAAGAGCAGGTGCCAAGTGACTGGTTAGTTAGGTAGAAGGTTACACTTTAGGATCTGGTCTGGATGCGTCGCTGTGCCAAGACAGGCACCAGGGGGGCTCGCTGAGCTTCCAAGGTTCGGTCTGGAGGGTAGACACCACCCAAGGAATCAGTCCACAGCGAGGAGCCTGGAGGGTCTCACAAAGAAGTGGCATCGTGTTCCTATAGATACCGTGACAGATGGGGCACCTGGGTCCGTTGGTTAAGTGGCTGCCTTCGGTTCAGGTCGTCTGGCTCAGGTCATGATCCCAGGGTCCCTGCTCAGCAGGGAAGCTGCTTCTCCCTGTGGCTCTCCAGCTCATGCTCTCTTGCACGCTCTCTCTCTCTCTTTGTCACATAAATAAATAAAATCTTTAAAAACAAAAGATGTCGTGACAGATGATCTGCAGTTGTGGCAAGTCAACATATATTTGTGTGACAAGATGTTCATTATAAAATTGTTTAAATGTTGTGTTTGATTTAATAATATGATAGGAAAGCTTTTGTGTGTGTGTGTGTGTGTGTGTATTTTTCACTTTATTTTTATTTTTTATTTTTTTATTTTTTTTATTTTTTTAAAAGATTTTATTTATTTATTTGAGACAGAGAGAATGAGAGAGAGAGAGAGAGCACATGAGAGGGGGAGGGTCAGAGGCAGAAGCAGGCTCCCCGCCGAGCAGGGAGCCCGATGCGGGACTCGATCCAGGGACTCCAGGATCATGACCTGAGCCGAAGGCAGTCACTTAACCAACTGAGCCACCCAGGCGCCCCTTATTTTTATTTTTTAAAGATTTTATTTATTTGACAGAGAGAGAGAGAGAGAGAGCACAAGCAGGGGGAGGGGCAGAGGCAGAGGGAGAAGCAGAGCAGGGAGCCCGATGCGGGACTCTATCCCAGGGCCCTGGGATCATGACCGAGCCACCCAGGTGCCCCAATATTTTTCACTTTAGCAGCCACATGACAGAGATATCTCCTATACCCCCTGTCCCTGGACATGCACGGTTTCCCCCACTATCCACACCCCCCACCTGATAGTACATTTGTTATCATTGATAAACCCACATTGATACACCATCATCACCCAAAGTTCATAGTTTACAGGAAGGCTCTCTCTCGGTGCTGTGCATTCTCTGGGTTTGGACAAATGCATAATGACATGTACCCACCATTACGGTTTGGCACAGTGTAGTTCTGCCCTAAAAACCCACTTATTCATCCCCCTCCCCCACATATATTTTTATAAAGATACATTTTCTTTCATGGAGGTGACTGCTTTTTTCTTAATCCAAGAAATATAACATCTATATATTAATTTATATAATATTAAAACAAAATATCATATATATTATTTTAAAACTATGACAGGCTGTTGTTCAATCTAAACAATATCCTCTTTGATCCTAGCTTTCCTAAATGCATTAAAGGGAATTACAGGTAAGAAATTATGCCCGTATCTCTTCGCCAGGATTATAAAAATGCATTAACAATTGCTTAGGAACTTCGCTCTCTGAGACAGATTCCTAGGTTGACGCATGACATTAATAAGCTCTTATTTATTGTTAACTGAGATGACAAGCTAGGCTTTTTTGCAATGTTATTTATGAAATCGATAAGAAAGTAACGTAGTCACCACCTAAAGGCACTTGTATCTCGGTAAATTAAGAAACTGACATGATTTCTTTCTTGGAGGGTAATTTTCCGTGCAGTGAGACTGATATTTGTCCTATGAAATCATGAAATGCTCCTCTAAAGTTCTCCATCTCATTTCAGACGTTTTAATTAGCTGTATCTATCAATATATACATTTGCCAAAGAAGGAAGCCCAGAATGTCTAGAGAATATCATTCTCCTTGACCCTTGCCCAAATTCCCTGTAGGAAGGAATAACAGAAGGCATTACATTGAGGGCAGCGTTGGTGTGTTTAGGAGGCAGACATGGCCATAAACATTAGCTGGTTAAATAAGCACAGTAAACAGCCACAATTTTGTCTTTACAAAGATACATCGAACAACAGTGCCCTTTAGGGGTTACAGAGAGCAGAACTGAGCTACTAAAAATGGAAATTTATTCCTCAACATATTGCCACTTAAATGGGGAATATTCTGATGTCTCTAAGGCTCTTCTGGATAATTTTATCAGTTTATGACCCTAATACTTCAAGGCCACGAAATAGCTTTTCCTTTTTTTTTTTTTTCCTTTAGAGAAAGTTAGAGTGTGTCATCTTTTCTATGAGCGTCATTTCTCTGTGTCACTCAAGGTTTGGTCCCTTGATCTAATTAAAAATATGCCACATTATTTGGCTGAAGAGCAGTGCCTACCTTGTAATACATAATAAAGCCACATAAAAATAAAATGTGATAATTAAGTCACCATAGATGTTTATGGAATTTCCTTTACCGACTTTTTTCTTTAACGCAAGTATATTTATGTGGCGTTTTTGGCGCTGCTCTGGTCTCTTGTGTATTAAATGGCTCGCACAATGTTGATGAAATAAGCCAATGCCTGCAGAAGTGAAATTACTACAGTAGCAACATATTCACGGTAATATAAACAGAATTTGCCATACAGTAGCAGGGGCAATAACACCGAGCCCTGTTAATTTTCTTTACCCTTGGGCTGAAAAATGTATTCGGGTCATGAGAAGCATATGATTTCATGTATGGGCCATTTAATAATTTTTTTTTAAATTGATCATAACTCTTAAATTTCCTTCACGCCCATGTCTTCATTCAAAGTACCTTTTTTTTTTTCTTTTTTATGGAGCCTTTCTCTGCTGTGTTGCAGTTTCTTAGAGAAGATAATTTTGTTTAGGAAAGCATGTCTGAACAGTCCTTTATATTTTTTCAAACAATAATGGAAATATGCTACATTTAATTTGACCAATTAACTTACAAATAATGCTAATTTATTTATAACCTTAATTAACATACCTTTAATGACCACATTACTGATCATGCCCCATAAGTGCTAGCTTCCACAGCAGTGGAGATTTAAATACTTGTGTGGAGATCCTAAGAAGTAATTTTTTTTTAAGTTTATTTACTTATTTGTGAGAGAGAATGAGATAGAGAGAGCATGAGAGGGGGGAGGGTCAGAGGGAGAAGCAGACTCCCTGCCGAGCAGGGAGCCCGATGTGGGACTCGATCCCAGGACTCCAGGATCATGACCTGAGCCGAGGGCAGTCGCTTAACCAACTGAGCCACCCAGGCGCCCAAAGTCATTTTAAGAAGACTAGAGGAATACTAGTCTCCATTTAACCAGACATCCCTCTTAGAAAACTTGAACACCTGCCATGCTTTTACTTGATCTCTGAGTGGGGAAGTGAATTCTGTTTGATTTACATAAAGTTCAAAAATTCCTGGTTCACAAGAAGACCCAGCAAAATCATTATGTGAGCAAGGACAGATGATGTCAGTGAGGTTCTCAAAGCAAGGCCCTTTCCTGTAGGGACCGTATCAGGAGGCTGGTACCCATCCATTCTTGTCACAGAGATATCCAAAATACAATTTCCATTTGTTTTTTTTTTTTTTTAAAGAATTTACTTATTTATTTGACAGAGAGAGATAGGGAGAGCAGGAACACAAGCAGGGGGAGTGGGAGAGGGAGAAGCAGGCTCCCTGCCAAGCGGGAGCCTTATGCGGGGCTCAATCCCAGGACCCTGGGATCATGACCTGAGCCGAAGGCAGACGCTTAACAACTGAGCCACCCAAGCGCCCCTACAATTTCCACTTGTAAGTCACTTAATCTCTGTCCCACTCCCCTCTCCTTGTTTCTGTCTAAGCGCAAGACCGCCACAGCATTCCAAATAAGCACATTATTTTCTGACTGTGTTCCCTGGTAGCTGTCCCTCGGTGTATCAAGGTGATCAGGCAGAAATTCTTCAAAATCAGTAGGCATGGTGGAGACAGAAGGGCAAGGCCTGCTTCACCCAAAAGCTGAGATAGCACATGGTCCGGTAGATTCTATCAGCTTCGCATTTATCTTCATTCATTGTTGAATTGCAGGAAGATGCTGGTGGTTGTGGCATAAATGCCAAAGAAGCCCCCTGAAGGTCATTTACATTCAGAGAGCCCATGACTGTTCAGAGCAGAGAAATGCTACTTTTGCTGTCCCTGTGTGTGGCCACTTTCATCAATCAAGATTCCCGGAGCACTCATGTTTGTGACTTCTCAAGAAGACTTCTCCTCTTAGTGAATTTATTTGCACCAGGAAATATTCAGTAGGCAACTCGCCCACTCTCTGCCTCAGCCAGGGCAGGGCGGTTCCCAGGGTCCCTGTGTGCCGGTCTGGAGGACAGTTGGGGCACCGTCCCTGACCAAGGAAGGCAACTCCTTGAGGCTTAAGGAGGGCTGCTTTGTTACTGTGTTCCCTGGTAGCTGCCCCTCAGTGTAACTTGTTACTTTGTTACTAAGACAGGAATTTTAACAGAGGAGATGAGCCGAACCACAGTTTTGTGGGTGCACAGTTCATCTGAAGGCTCTTCTTTTTATAGTCAGATGGTTGGAGAAACATTCTAACAATCCGTTTGGGGGATCTGGATAAGAATCTGCTTTGCCCCTCTGAGGCACCACATGATTTTAAACATACATCATCTCAGTCAATTCTTGTAATTCTTTGGGACCACCCTGGAGCTTTATCACCTTGCCTATCTTGCTAGGGGGCACCATGCCTCCAGTTAAAGGAACCCATCACAAACAGTCCTTTATTCCTGCCTATAGTCTCCACAATTTGTTCCCTGCTAACACTTGTATCCATCTCCTGTTTGCTCCAGTTTGGGTATTTGCAGCCCAGAATTATAGCTCTGATTCTGAGTTGATCCCTACTCCCTCCTGGGTACCCCACCAGGACCCAGAGTTTGGATGAGCCGGGAGGTATTGGCCCAGCAACTCTGCCCGTGGGGACTGAAGACAAACTTGGCTTTGACTGTGGAGACTGTAACTCTGGAGCACAGGAATTCCAAACTGTAGGTCTTATATACCCGTGTTGGTTCAGCTGGTAAGTAAATGACAGCAGCAGAATTCCAGATTTGCCCCCTTTCAAAATCCACATTCCTTTCCTTCTGCTGCCTTTGGGGAGTAAAATTGGGCCCATTGATGAGTTGTTCCTGTCACATTACCTTTGCTCAGATCAATGGAAAGAGTTTTATTTGGTCTTGGAAATAATAGAATCAAGGTAAAATGACAAGGTTGTGGAAAGTGAGGTTTGTGCCTTGTGTAGTTCAATCTCTTGCTGTTTCCCACCACCCGATGCCATCCTTTTGTACATATACATGCATAAATGTGTACATATGCACATATGGGTGTACACAAATGCACATTACATTTGATGAATGTACAAGAGAACGGTAGTTATGCTGGTTATGGCTTGGACATTAAGAAAGCCCACCATGAAATGCTTTTGGTAATGACTGTGGTGAGCCTAAAGGGTAGCATGCACAGTAATGGTAGGTAGGGCATTTGGGCCTCTTGAGGCACTAGAACTCCACCCACTGGTGGTCTCCCCAAACACCGTCACCTGTCGTAGAAAGGGGTCATCAGGCAGAATTATTCCAGTTGGCCTTGCAGCCCTTCTGCATATGGCCCTCTGTCCCTCCTCAGACATGGCAGAGTGAGTGCAAATCACTGTGGGCCTCCAGAGGGGCTCACAGGTGAGAGGTAGAGCTCACAGAGATGGGGCAGGGGGGACACCTGAGCCAGACAGAGACTGCCGGGAAAGAAACGGGATCAAATCCAGACCCACAGTAATGGCCAGTGCTCTGGTAAAATGTAGAAGCCAGACTCCTTTTACAGCTTCAGAAGCATTTTGATATCCATGAAGAATGTTTCTTAAACCCTTCCATACGACATTTTAAATTTATTTTTTATTTTTTTATTTTTTTAATTTATTTTTATTTATTTATTTTTTAAAGATTTTATTTCTTTATTTGAGAGAGAGACACAGCGAGAGAGGGAACACAAGCAAGGGGAGTGGGAGAGGGAGAAACAGGCTTCCCGCTGAGCAGGGAGCCCGATGCGGGGCTCGATCCCAGGACCCTGGGATCATGACCTGAGCTGAAGGCAGATTCTTAACGACTGAGCCACCCAGGCGCCCCTAATACGACATTTTTTAAAGAAATGGGCCACGTGATATGTTACATGATAGGTAAGTATGCGGTTTTAACATGAGTTCTAGACCAGTATTTTGAGAATTCTCATGATTATGGAGTCTTTGAGTAAAAATGAATGAAATGTGAGTGGCACCTTGAGAGATAATTTTGTCACTATTATTTGGGAGGAAGGGGTCAGAGCGAGGAGGAAGGGAGCATGTGAGGTCAGTGAGCCCATGCTCTCCTTTGTTTCTTCAAATCACCCAGATATGTTCACTACTGTTCTTCAAACTTCTGACCAGCCAAGGCTTCGGTGTCACTCACTGAGATGACATTGCCAATTTTTCCCCAGCTTTAGATTCATGAAAGCTTTTGTGAAGGACAGAGCTCAGCTGTGCATGGCCCTCCAAAGATTCTGCCCTCCTGTTTCTCACCCAAGTTGGTTGAGTCTTTTTGAATATTTTTAATGAGATATTTGAAGTATGAGCTCAGGGTAGATATGGCCTGGGTTTGAATTCTATCTCTGTCTCTTCCAGTGTGAATTTGAGCAAGCTACAAAATTTTCTATACTTCAGCTTTCTCCTGTGTAAGTCAGAGAAAACGGTGTCATCAACTCCTGGGTGGTTTTGGGATTAGCAAGGGGCAGCATTTAAAATGCCTGGCATGGGTGCCTGGGTGGCTCAGTCGTTAAGCGTCTGCCTTCGGCTCAGGTCATGATCCCAGGGTCCTGGGATCGAGCGCCGCATCGGGCTCCCTGCTTGGCCGGAAGCCTGCTTCTCCCTCTCCCACTCCCCCTGCTTGTGTTCCCTCTCTCGCTGTGTCTCTCTCTGTCAAATAAATAAAATATTTAAAAATAAATAAATAAATAAATAAATAAAATGCCTGGCATGGTGTGTGCTTAAGCAATATTAGCTTTTTTATGTAAAGCTAGTCTTCATTCTTGCACGAGACCATTCTTTCTTTTCACATCTTTCTTTTCTTTTCAATCAATGTGATTGATACATGAGACCATTCTTCACCCAAATTTGTACCTATAGAACTGTCACTCCCTCCCAGACCGATGTACCATGAATCTGAAGTCGTCTGCTGCTCCCCATTCTTCAGTGCCATTTGTGTATAGCTATTTTTTTTTTTTCGGAGCACTTTGGTCATTGCTTTCCAGCCAAAACCGGATTTCATTGACAATTTCAACATGATTTTCTGTAGCTCTGTAAATATGTGTTATATTATTTCTGTGGTTTTCTGGTAAATGCTTAACAGTTGGCTCCCAGAGAAAAAGAGGACATTTGATATGTGTGTGTATATTTATTTAGTAATTTTACTGTTATAAAGGAGGTGTAGCACACAACTCGTAAATAATAACCACATATGCAACACATGTTATTATAAATTCCATACAGCTGATTGATTCTCCCACAGATGGCTTTCATTGATTTTTGCCAAACTCTTGTGTTTGTAGGCGATTGTACCTGATGAGCAAGCACACTGGTGGCATGGATGTTGGTTTACAAAAAATCAAACAAATATGTCAGAACTTCACTATTTCGCTGAAGGTATAACTGAGTTCTTTGACTTCTCAGATAATAGTTGTCAAATCCTGGAAGAAAATCTTATCAAGAGTTTTGCTCTTCACAAATTAATAGCTGCAGACATGACACGCTTTTAAATTTAATCTGCATTCTTAGCATTTCCCATCATTTTATTAAGCCTATATAATCCACCAAACATTAAATCAAGGCCTGCTTGTTAGTGTTTGCCTGTCCTCATGGTTTTCAAGCCACCAATGGGACGTCCCTGATTGCCAGGTTGGGAAGGAATGCATAGTAACAACAGGGTTCGATGGCATTCCCATCACAGAGATACAACAAATATAAATCACCTCATGAATGTAGATAAGAGCAACATAATTAGGGACAATGAATTTTGAGTATAGATTACCTTGGTTTTTAATGTAATTTATTTAACAATAAGTTCGTGCAACTTGCTTTCTCACAATGTCTGTGTTTGACAAGCAGCCTGCAATATTCCTGAAAACCCAGCAATCAGCCCTCACCACGTGGAACAACAGAGCTATGTTCACCTTCCTAGCAAGACGGACCACCCATGGCTCACTCTGGCCTATGCCCATGGCATTTTATCTATTTCCTTCCAGCTCATGCCTTCCTGTTCCCTTTACTTCCCAGTTTACCCTTCGTTAACCCTTTCCAGAGTAATGCCCAAGACACCAGGACATTTAAAAAATAGACAAGAAAAAAAAAGATTCCTTCTTTCAAAGAGATTCTGGACTCAGAGGAGGAGACAGATAATTATGGAGCAGAGCTCTACCAGCCGTGGAAGGTGAGGGCCTGTGGGGGGCTTGGGAGAGCCCAGGAATTCAGGGCGAGCCTTGCAGCAGAGGTGAGGTTTGACCTAAACTTGAGCTAGGGCTTCCTGAGCAGACAGAGTGGGACACACACCACTTACTTTGTGCAATACACAGTTATGAAGAACTCACGCATTCCCAAAGAAATGTCCTAAATACTACAAATATTACCTCATTTAGTGCCTGTAACAACCCTGTGAGGTAGGGACTATCACATAGCGCTCAATGGGAAAGGAAACGAAGATACCTAGAGGTAACAAGCAGGGAGTAGAGGCAGCGTGATTCCACAGTGTGCGCCCCCCCCACCTCTGCCACCATGCGGGCAGGTGCCCATCTGCCTTTCCCTGGGTCCCCCTGCAGCATGGGCCACGTGGAAGAGAGCCGAGATAACGAAGCTGGAGGTGCAAGAGGCACCAGATCCCAGAGTCTTGGTAGCCATGGGAAATGTCTGTGTTGGGTTCCGTGGGGCATGAAACCCTTGAATGACCTTTGAAGAGTGGTTCAATAAATTTTGAGTTTTATTGGCAGTGTGAGAGCTTGTTTTTAAAACATGCAAAATGGAGAATGTTTTGAGTTTGTTTGGGCAGTCCAGGTGCTCGACCACAGCGAACTAACCAGACCGCACTGGAAGAAGAATGAAGCTATGCTGGTGGGTGCTTGGATGTCCTAAGGAGATGGCTGATCCAAGCCCAGAGTTCTTTATATCAGTAAGTTGTGTTTAGTATCTACAAAACAGTGTATGCATCTTGAGTACAAGTCATAACAACATCAGTGACTGAACCTGGCACATCCCCCATGTGGTCACCTGTCCCTGGGCATCTCTGCCCCTCTCCCACCATGATCTCTGCCCTGGGTGGGGGGACCACTCATCTGAATGCTGTGTTGGTTACTCCTCCTGCTAGATATATCTTACACCGGTGTGCCTCACTAAGATCTTGCTAGATTATATTATGCCGCTGAGGCACATAAAAACGTTTTCTTACTGCGTGCAGTCTTGAGAACTTTTACTTGCTGCTGAACATTGTCTTCTAGGACCCAGTCATGTTATGTGTGGATGAGTGCATTTGCTATGCTGCATAAAGTCAACTAGTAGAAATCTTTATTGCAGCTTATTTACAGTCTTTGTTGATGAGCACCTACTTTGTTTCCAGTTTTTCTTTTCTTTTATAAGCAGCACAGCTATAACCCTTCTTAGAAATTCTCCAGGTGCACCCATGCAAGGCATTCCGAGGCATGCACCTAGGAGAGCAGTTGCTGTGCAGTAGGGTCCCCCTGCGGTAAGATACAATTAGGTAACTTTACAAGATAATGTCAAATGGTTTCCTGAAGTAGTCTTCCCAATTGGAATTCTTACCAATAGGGCCCTAGAGCTCCAGTGATCCATTTCCTCACCAGTAATTTATATTATCATATTTCTAAAATACTGCCAATTTGGTGAGTATGAAACAGAATTTCTTTTGAATCTCAATTTGCATATACCTGATTTCCACTTAGTCTGAGCCTCTTCCATATGTTAATAGAGGGTTTGAGCTGCTTCTTCTCCTGTAAAGAGATTGCTGATGACTTTTCTCCATTTGTGGGTGAAACCTTTTGCACGCCACCTCTTGGTTTGTTGTCTGTCTTTGAATTTCCCTCATAGCATTTATTTATTAATAAACAACATTTATTCCTTTAATTAACAATTATTTACTTGTGCTTGCTATATTCAGGCTCTGTTCTGGGTGGTAGAGAAAAAGGACTGAGCAAAACAGTCTGACGTATACGTGCTCATGGGGCTGACACCCTTGTGACTCCAGGTTTGGGTCCTGATTTGTTTTTTGGAATTGGAAGTTTGACAATCTGGAGCTCGATGGGGTGAAAGGCCTAAATCTATTGCTTATTTTTCACAGATAAACCTTGCTTACAGTGGTTTGTGTTCCTTGCATGTTTGATGGTCCTTAATTTTGAGCTCCCCTTTCTTACTTTTACTCTGTCTTAATGCAGCGGCTCTGCGTGGAGGAGGCTTCCCTGTGAATGCCTCCATGCCCCATCTGACCTGCTTCCCAAGCCCCTCTCCAGGCCTCCCTGCAGCCACCAGCTTCTTGCCTGTGTCACCCAGCTGCCCCCCTTCCAGGCTGCATGGTCTGAGAGCTTCTGCCTCAAGCTTTCTCGGCACCGTTTGGGCTCATCTCTGCCTTGTCTGGAAGCGCACAAACACAATCTTGACCACGGGCCGGCAGGATCCAGTGGACCAAACCTTCTTCCTTCTCCTGTCTTTTGGACCGAAAACGCTAAGCCACAATCTCCTTGGCTCCTCAGTGTGTCCTGGAGCAGGTGTTCTGCAAATATGCCTGGTCAATGAAGGAACACGTGAAGAAATCCCATGGGGTCATGTGCTCCTGACATGTATTTGCTGGTTTAGTTGAACCAATGAACACTGTGTTGATCCACCTGTGTTTGAGACTCCAGCTCCCGTAGACTCCTGGCATTCCTCTACCTCTTCAATCTGAGGTTGTGAGCCAACGGTTACCAAGCAGAAGCCATCATTCCCTCTGCCCTCATTCCAACTGGTCCATTCGGAAAGTTTAGTCCATGTTCCGACCTGTCTGATAAACGCCAGGGGACCTTGACCAGGTTACTTCTAATGTCATTCAAGCTTGCCTTCTACATATTGAGGGACATTTTAGACAGAAATTTGAGTTATCACTCGCCATTGGATTTCACCCTACCCATTGGTTGTGAATTATGATGTTTGGTTTATTTCCAACCATACCAGAAATGTTATTCTAGTGATTGAATCGGAGATTTTCTGATTCATGTAAGCCAAAATTCTGATCAAATATTAAGTTAATGAAAATACATACCAGACATTTTTAAAAAGGTTGTGCAGTCCAACTAATTTTTCTAATTATTTCAGTTTCCAACAACTTGTTTGTCATTATCCAGACATGGCCTCTGTTTTGTCATGATGGGAATAGATTTGGCCATTAATTATGGAAGTGCCAGAGGACGGTATTATCAGCTGCAGCATTCCACCACGTGCAGGACAAGCCCACAATCAAAATCCCCCACCATACTAATGGATTCATTCTTATCAAGTTTGTCGATAAACCTTATGACCACAACTTTCTGTTTATCTCCTCCATTATAATTCTTTCTGCTATATTTATGAGTGACATTTGAATAGCTGAGGATTTTCTTTGAAATTATTTTTCCATTAAGATCAGCAATCATTTGCAAACTTGTGAATTCATTAAAACCTATTTTGAAAGATTGGATATATTAATGCAAAAACACCGTCAACACTTGAGTGTGATTGAATCTGAGTGCTTCTAAACTCCTTTTGAGAATTTGCAATAAAATTTATTTCAGTTAGTTTCAGATTCAAATTCTAACCTAAATTAAAATGCTAATCATTTATTTTACTTCTACAAGGGTTAAGGCATTTACATAAAAAATATAGACAATAGGAAAGGTCACTTATGTTTCTGAGACATGGCATAAAAGAGCATACATTTGTTTTTTTTTAAAATATAACCATTGTATTTCATAGATTTTATTTGTTAAGTGAATAATAAAATTGTGTAGGTATTTTGTTAAAAATGCAAATACATTTATTTTATTTAAAAAATATTACCTTTTCGCTTTTATTGCTTACAAAAGTAACACAAGTTTTTGTAGCTGGAAATAAAGATTATATTTGAATAAATGTTCATTTATTTTGCTGCTTATTTGTTAAAACATGCATTTGATTGCTTGGCACTAATGGTAAAACTTTGCTGAATTTTTCTTAGCATATTAACTTTCATATTTACAGAATTCTGTATATTTTAATTCCTTTCATTTCTCCCTGCTACTCCCCAGGCATCTTAAACTGACCACAGTATACCAACAGGGCCCTAGAACTCCAGTGTATAATTTTGTATACACTGTATAATTTTAATTCATCTGTATAATTTAATTAATCTTTTAGAACAAGATTACTGATACGTTGTAAAGATGCATTCTTAGAGTCAATGAACATATTATGGTAGCTTCTAAATATATCTCAATGAAAACAATACACATTCTAAAATTAAAACTTATCTATTTGTATAAATCCATTTATCAGAGATAATCAAGTTTGCTAAAATATATCCAGGTATACAGATCAAAGGGTTAAATTCTGTTATATACTGTATGGAGAAATGTCTTATTTTTGTAATGGGTTTCTCTCTATTTTTAGGAAACCCCAAATCTACATTCAATAGATGCAATTAATTAAATGTTACGGATGAGGTCATATGACCAGTAGTAGAAGCAAGAAATGCCTTTCACAGGATCCTGGGGTTGAAAGGCTAATGAGTGACAGGTGTTTCATTGAAGGACACTATTACAAGGAATACCTTTCAATCAATGAGATGCTATTATGAGCAATGGATTCAATTTCTTTTAATCAATGGACCTTTTTTATTACCTTTACTAAGAGATATTCTGTGGAATCTGTACAGGATATTCTTCATCAGACTCGGGGTCACATTTTCTTTTTCACTCATATTCCATCACGATACCTACTTTTATCCCTTTTAAAGTATGCTTTTTAGTTTTTTTCCCACAATTTTTATCTCTGAAGATTTGTCGAACACTGTATTTTAGGGAATTCACAGAATACCAACTATGTGATGGGAAATGACATAGGGCTGTGCTTAGAATACGGTCAGGCTCCTCCAAACTCTCAAGACATTACAGTCTAATGGAGAGAGCAAAGATACCTACCCACATATAAGATAACACGGGCCATTTTATAGCATAATTTGAATTTCCTTTCTTTGGAAATGCCCCACATCTGCTCCTGGAAAAGGATGGCTGTGATCTGTGGGTGATCAGGAGGGCTTCAGCGGAAGGCACACTTTGTCAGATTTTGTCGGATTTTGTCGGGTGAGAAAAGGGGCCAATCAAGGCTTGAGGCTTGAATCTTACTTCTCTTGGTCTTCCGGATCTGAAAGACTTTTGATAATGCACCATGACCTTTCTTGGCCTAAGCTCAAGTTGCATGGAAGAATATGATGCTATTCATTCATTCTTTAAACCATTATTAAGCTATTACCTTGGGCCAAGTGCTATTATGAGTATCGGGAGACATCGTTAAGTGTAAAGTAATCTTTGCCTTGAAGTCTTTTAAGAATCTTGGAGCAAACGGGCAACTGAAATGACAATTAGATACAAAGCGATAAAGTGAATAGTCACCTATTTCTTACTGAAATACATAAAATGCACACAGATACGCACCATTCTAGGATTTAGTGAGGATACTTCATGTAATAATAAAATAGAGCAATATTTATACGTAGACTAAGAAGGGTGCAGCTCAGTGTTTAAGGATGTGGACTCTGGCAGTTACTTGTTATTTGATCTTGAGCGTGTGTTATGGGCTTATTGAATGTTTATGTCCCCCAGATTGAAATGTTGACACCTAACCCCCAGCACTGATGTTAGGAGGTGGGGCCTCTGGGAGGTGATGAGGTCATGAGGTGGGGCCCCATACCTTAGAAGAGAGACCCCAGGGGGAGGACACAGCGACAAGACATCATCTATGACCCAGGAAGCAGGATCTTACCAGACACCGGATCTGTCAGCGCCTGGATCTTGGACTCCAGTCTGTTGTTTCAGCCTCCTGTCTGTGGTGCCCTGTTATAGCAGCCTCGATGGCTAAGAAAGCATGTTACCTGACATTTTCCTCTTCTGAAATATGGGGGGGGGGGGGTAGCAATAGTAAACATCCCCTCCTTCACACACACCGTGTGCACACACAACTGCAGGGATCACTGTGTAAATGCACAGGCGATCAGCCATCAATAACTCCTCGTCATTCTTTGTGATGGAGCATGTGATCATCATCCCTCCAGTACTCTCCTGAATTCCTGAAGTACACCAAAGTCCTTGCTCAGTGGGACTTCGGCGCCCCCAGCTGCTGGGGCACTGTGGTCAGTTTAGGACGCCAAGGGAGTAGCAGGGAGAAATGAAAGGAAAAACTGTTAAACTATTTGGTTCTAACAGCTGGTCAGTAGTTTGGCATAGTTACGGAACAAGATACAGAGCTGACCGAGAGATGAACGCATGCTGTTACCGCATGGCCTGTCCATGCAAATGATTTTATCACGAAGTTGTAAAAAATGATTATCTTAAATACTCTCCTTTAGCACTGGGCAGACATAGTTAAGTATCAATCATTCTGGGGCATTCCAAACAAATTCTATGAAGCTTCAGCTTGTTAAAAATTCTCATGCATAGAGTTATTTACATTTCCCGCTAATCCTCATGAGTGTATTGTCTTGAAATTTTCTCCAACCATTATTTAAAATTCCTTTTGAAGTCACTGCCACTCCATACCCTGAAAAGGATGATACTAAGAAATTACGTTTTAAAACTTCAACCAGAAAAAAACACGTAGGACGACGTATTTCATAGTTCTGAAAAGAGGAAAACAAGTCTGGCATATCAAACTGACTTAAAATAGGCGTGCACGGATAAGAAGTAAGTGGGGTTTGGATGTAGTCTATTGAAGAGTTATCAAAGAGGCCATTATAAGCATTTCCCCCCAAATTACTCATTCATAAAGCAAAGCAAAAGCAAAATATCCATATAGGTAGGTAGTTCTGACATTGGAATTACAACATAGAATATATGCCTGCAGGAACTGGTTCACAGAGACCGTGCCTGCTGTTCTCCTAAGAAGATATTTAAATTCATTTTGGTTTGTCGACAATGGGAGCCACTGAAAGGTTTGAAATAGAAGTTTGACTCCTATTCCTTCCCCTCCCCCCTCCCTCCCTCTCTCTCTCTCTCTCTCTCCCTCTTTCCCTCTCCCTCCCTCCCTCTCTCTTCCTCTCTCTCTCAGGCTATTATGACAATCTTGGAATTGATCATCCATGTCTGAAATAGGGCAGTAATAGTGGAATGAGTGAATGTTTACAGCAGAGATAATTTTGTCACCAGAACCAGCACCCCCATCTTTCCGATTTTGGGTTCCTAGGATAATTTGAAGGAATCTAAAGATAGTCCGGCCAGAACTTTTTAAAGGACATATCATTGAAGGAGTGTCTCCCATCAGGCCATGTGAAATATTAACGAGCAATAACGCAAGGTTTATTAAATACCAACAGTACAGTTTCAACTGTTACTCCCAAAAAAGGTCCTCATCACAACACCACTGCAATCAACTTAACAAAAGAGACAGGAAAAAAAGATTTCTCATCCAGGTTTTTCCAGGATTATTATGTATATTTCTTCTGACTCAGATTTGGCACCGTGAGCCATAATCCAGTCCCTGTACGGTGACGATCTGGCACACCGAGCTGCCGCCGCCAGTGTGTTGGAAAAGAACAGCCATGATTTCCATGTTCGAGGTGGGACAGCCGCAGGACTGCACCATGTGCTGAGCCGGCTTCCGGGATGGACAGAGCTTTCGCAGTCGATGCGTGTGCAGAAGAACGGGGAAGTCAGATCTATGGAGAGTGGAGACAGCTGGGATGGTCGCTCCCACTCTAACAACTGGACAAAGCAAAATAAAGTACAAGACACACCTTTTGTGAGCCATCAGAAAGCCAAGTTCTCGATGAAGCTAAGCATCCGGGATTCAGGATGTGAGCGCCGTCCTGCAGGTGACAGAGCTCAGCACAAACAGATGCCATCATGTGAGGAGTAAGAGGAAATCCAGAGAACTTACGGCAAATCCCAGAATGCCCATCAGGGTCCAGGGTGATAGGGTACAACCTCTGGGACCTCAGGTGAGGGGAGCTTGCGTTTTTCTGCAGTTTCCCCTGAAATGGACAATCCTGGGAACTCAGGAATGGTTGGGAGCCGTACGGTGCGTAGGACAGAGTCTCCTTGCGTGTGAGTCAGGCTTCTCCAGAGAGACAGACCATGGGCTATGGATAGAGACACAAAAAGGCCTCATGAGAGGGACGGGCTCGAGTGGCTGTGGAGGCTGGGAAGTCCCACTGTCTGCCGTCTGCAGGCTGGACACCCAGGAGAGCTGGTGGCGTGATTGAATTCCTGGCCCTGAATTCCTCTTGAATGTTTTTCAATTTTTCTCTTTCTGTGCTGCATTTTGGGCACTATCTTTAAAAATTTCTTCCAATCTCTTTTTGGCTTTTTGGCTAAGACCAAGTGCAGTAAAATCTTTTTCCAGTTTTCCTATTCTTTCTTTAAAGATGTCTAATCAGTGATTAAATATATGCAGTAAGTTTTCAATTTTAATTATTGATTTTCAATTTAGAGATACTCTGTTTGATATCTTTTTTTTTTTCAAATCCACCTGCTGATTTTTTAATAGACTCTTGGTCTTTACTCATATTTAAATGCTTATGTTTATTAATTTAAATATTTTAAACATACTATTTTGTATTTGGGCGTGATTATTCTAATATTTGAAGGTTTTTCAGTTTTGGTTCTCTTTTATAGTTTTTGCCCTACTGTTTTGGGCACGGCATGCTGTTTCATTTCTTTCTTGCGATGATTAACTGGGAACTCACATTACATATAAGTTTTCCTGTGAGGAGTTGCTGAGGGGCAATGTGGGGTCTCACAGAGAATTTGCATTTGACAATGCAAGTTCACTGTGTTCATTGCTGGCTGGGGTTTCTGAATTAAATCCACAGGGGAGGCTTTATTGTGACCACCCAGGTACGGAGAGTGTCGGTGGCATTCCCTGGGGAGGAGCCGACTGTGGCCATGGGCACCGAGCACGAAGTATCTTTTCCGCAACCCGGTGGTAAGATTGAATGTAGACCCTTTCCCTTCCTTTTTTTCCTGGTGAGTGACAGCTTCTCTCTGCCATCACACTTAGATGCGTCCCTTGGAGTCCCAGAGATGCTGCCGTCCTGTGGGAGTTCCGAGTGTGGGGACCACAGCCTTTAGCTCCTGCTCAGCCTCCCTCAAGGCGCTGAAAAATCTAAAGCTTGAGTCACTTGGGTTTGAAAACTGCCCTCAGGTCAAAGCCTGAGAGTTAATGCTTAACTCTATTCCTCCTGTTTTTACTTAATTTTGGCCACTGTGGAGTCTTCGTGGTATTGACAAATAATTGGTGCAATAAATATATTTTAATATGCATCTTATCCAGCACCGTTAGTTTCCAGCTGAAGGGTCCATCTGCATACATAGCAAACCCTACCCCTGGACATTCAAAGCATCATGTTGGAGCAGATGGGCACAGATGGGCTGCACGCCCACCACACCAGACGTTCGGTCTGGCCCCTTCCCTCCTCTTTCCTGCAAGAGGATGAGGCCAGGAACTCGCCCCATCTTAAGTCCGCTTCCCAGAGAAGCCACAGCTTTGTGACACCCACTACTGTCCCAGGTAAGAGGAATAAAGAAGAACAAGGGCACCTGCACGGCGGTCACGTTTGGGGCCAGGGTGGTGATCCTTTCATCTCACCCCTCATTTGCTTTGTCCTGACAATTTCGAACTCATGAGAAAATACTCAGACCCTAATTCTGTACTGGCTCAAGAAGATTCTAAAATCTACGGTGCGTTTCGTTTGTTTGTTTTGCCTGAATTAGATTTTACTGAAGGCTTTCAGGCCACAACTTCTAACAAACGGTATCGTTGTAGAGTCCTGACCCCGCGCCCCTCAGGAAAGCGCCCTGGCCCTGCTCCTCGCTGCTGCCCCGTGCCCAGGACAGCAGGACCGGCCAGGTTTGGTCAGTGCGTTCTGCTGATGCCTCCCGTCACCCTCAGTACGGCTGCTCGAAATGCCAAGTTGGCTGCCATTGCAAAGACATCAACATATCTGCTAATAATTCACAATCAGCAGCATTTTTCAAATAACCCAATAGTATTTATTAGTCCTGCACACGCCCCACGCTGTTCCAGAGGCACCTTTGCGGTATCGTCAGGATAGGATTAATTAGGATAATCAAATTTCTCTTTTATCTCCATTCAGCGATTACAAAGTCATTTCGTCAGGCACAAATTACTCATTCATCATTGTGGGAAAATTTATTTCTTACAAACTTCAAACAACATAGACGTTATCTTCTATAGCACGTTGTCTTCTAGGAAATAGACACCATTTTCCACACTGAATAAGTATAATTCAGAAGGACATTTCTAAATAATACCTCATCCGGCTTTATGTTCAGCTTATGCTATTTCAATGCTTCATTTGACTGGGATTTACAAAATGATATAATTCATCTTTCAAGTTAGCATAATTTTCCTCTTTTCCCTTGGAAAAGCTTTTTGATGGATGTATTCCTGTCTGAAAGTCACATAGCACTTTTAAAACCCTTAGTGTTAGCATTGAGAGATTTTAAGCCCTACCTATGTGTATGTGTATGTGTATGTATCCTGATTATGGTATCAGTGGTATTAAAAAAGTGATATTAAAAAGACTGAAGGATGGGGCGCCTGGGTGGCTCAGTCATTGAGCGTCTGCCTTTGGTTCAGGTCGTGATCCCAGAGTCCTGGGATCGAGCCCCGCACCTTGATCAGCAGGGAGTCTGCTTCTCCTTCTCCCTGTCTCCCAGCTCTCACTCTGTATCTCAAATAAAGAAAATCTTAAAAACAAGGAAGAAAAATATAACCTTAAAAAAAACCCCAGGGGTGCCTGGGTGGCTCAGATGGTTGGGCATCTGCTTTCAGCTCAGGTCATGATCCCAGGGTCCTGGGATAGAGCCCCGCATCGGGCTCCCTGCTCCGCGGGAAGCCTGCTTCTCCCTCTCCCACTCCCCCTGCTTGTGTTCCCTCTCTCGCTGTGTCTCTCTCTGTCAAATAAATAAATAAAATCTTAAAATAAAAAAATAAAAAAATAAAAAGACTGAAGGACTAAAACTATATCTCTGGTCAGGAAGAATCTTCCATTTAATATTAATTGCCATTTTAAAATTAATTATACGATTTTAATATTTAATAGGAACCACCTTATTTTCCCTTGCTTACTATCATGCAGTGCCTCTTAATATGTGAAACTTGCATCAGAATGACCTGGAATGATGTTTACAAATGGTGATCCCCATTCCCAGATCCAATTTAAAGTTTTCTGGGTGTTTTTCTGTACTCAGCACCCCACAGGTGATGTTCTGAACACTAAGGTTTACGAAGATCTTGATTTGATGGCTCACATGTCATACAGCCTGTAGGGGAGGCAACGCGTTACCTCTATTCTCTCAGGCTCTCCTGCAGGCCTGAGGATTAAGTTGACATAGAACAAGAGGAAAGCATACGGGCTTACTTAATGTCACTTTTCCATGCCGTGGGAGCCCTGCTAAGGGATGGAGACTCCGGGAAGTGGCCAGGCCCACGCGCTGGGACAGGTGGGTTGAGCAGACAGGCAGTTGTGGGCAAGGAACTAGAATGTGTGGGGAGAGTAAGGGAAGATAAGAGTTAGTTTAACAAGGTTTCACAGACTTCCCCTCCCCAGAATGCGTGTTTCCTCCTGGTACAGGGAGAAGGTCTCTCCCATGGGAGTTGCATCTCCTAGAAGCAACGAGGGGGGGGGTCAGACCCCTCTTGTTGCACCTGCCGTTTTTGAGTGCCTGTGGCTTCTGATAACCCTCATGCCAAAGTGGCATATTTTGGGGTGCTGCGTTCTGTCACCCCTCCAACCCTAAATGTCATCCAGGGGGCACCTCTTTGAGTAGGGAAGGTTATGCAGCCTCTGTGCCTCTCCACCCACGGGACGAGGGTTCCCTGCAAACCTACCTTGCTGCTTTCGGACCATGCAGCTGGAGGCCTGACTGTTGTCAAAGGATTTCGATCTGAACTTGTGGTTCCTTTGGCAATCCATTTTTCTCCAGGGTTTAGGAAGCTTCCTATCCATTTGTTTCCAGTCCGTCCCACGGGCCAGTGTGCCTTCCATGTTCTCTTAGATGAAACTCTAACACCTTGCTTGTTGCTTTTGCTCTCACAACTGAGATGTGACCTGGGGACCACTGGAACTGTCAGTGGGAGAGACCACACCTTAATCAGGACTCTGTTATTTTCATTCATCTGAGAAGTTCTTCTGGGAGTCTGACACTTTTAGTTTTTCTCAAACCTATTTCTTAGCATCTGGGGTTAAGGAATATCCAGGGTTTCCAATGCTCCAAGACCTTGTACCCCACTTACCAGCCCTCTGCTGACCTGATGAAAAGTAACATGGCAGCCTTGAGGCTACTTGTTAAAGATGGTAGACCACATGATGGGAGGTCCTCTTTTGATGTCTTTTTGAACTCCAGCCAGTTCTTGCCTGAGACCATTTTTATGGTAATATTATGCAGGAGAAACCATGTAATAACCAATATACAAGAAAACTGCCCATTCTCTGCTACTGGACTCCACAGCTGCGTGGTCTGTTTTTCCAGCATACGCAGATGGTAGCTTTATCAAATACCTTGCCACTGCATAACTTGGGCTACAACTTTTCTGACTCCAATATGACATGCATTGTGCCCTGTTGCCCTATTGGTGGATAATTCCATGTGTTTTATTTTTTTCCTCTGATAGTACTCATCCTGGTACAATCTTATATATTCGCTAAAATAATGCTAGGTATGTTAACAGATAAGTTTTCGCATCTCAAGGATTTATGGTAAAAAGAGATTTAAATCCTCCTCAGCTGAACTTGAAATTAAATATTCCTGGCTGGGGGAGACTCCTTTCCAAGGACAAGTGTGTGGTGTGGAAAATCAAACATGGTCACATTCAGGGACAGACTGTCCTCCCATCCTGTGGTCTGCCATCTTTAACAGGTAGCTCCTAAGGCCGCCATGTTAGTCTTCATTAGGCCAGCAAAGGGCTGGTAATTGGGAAGAAGGCCAACTGTTTTGTAAGCACCACCTTGCCTGGAGGTGCAGAAACCATCCCCATTTATGTTCACTGAGGAGAACTAGTCTCCATAGTCCCATAGACCCACGGGTGGTGGAGAAATGTACCCCTTGGTGCACCATCTCTTCTCAGAAGCAACTCCTCCCTATGGAGGGGAAGTAGAAATACTCGGTGGGCAAGTCACGTGTGCCAACGAGCATTTGAGGGGACTCTCTGAATGAAAGGATTACACGAACAAAAACGTGGAACATTTCCTTGGTTGATTTGTTCTGTGAGTCCAGAGAGAATATTGGACGGCAGAATAAGGTTTAAGAGGGGGTGGAGGACAGACTCGAAAAAGTAAGTTAATGCTTTAAAGGCCAAGCTATGATACATAGAAAGAACTGTGTAGATTGTGGCTTTGTAAGCTCAGGTTCGTAATGCAGTCAGAAATTAAATTTCATTTTTGAGTACCTGCATTTTTTTTTTCTGGGAGGTCACCCATAGTTTTCTTTAGAACCTAAAAATCTTCATTATTGAGTCTGTTAGGTACTTAGAAGGGGCACTGGTGATGAAGGATGGGTGCCCTGGGCTACCCTGAGGGAGTTCTTGTCTCAACTCTGTTTCTCTCCAGTTTTGTGTGACTGTGAACAAGTTACTGTTTCTCTCTGAGCAGCTCCTTTCTTCTATAAGAGTAGAGTTAATAATGGCATCACCGGGCGCCTGGGTGGCTCAGTTGGTTAAGCAACTGCCTTCGGCTCAGGTCATGGTCCTGGAGTCCCGGGATCGAGTCCCACATCGGGCTCCCTGCTTGGCAGGGAGTCTGCTTCTCCCTCTGATCCTGCCCCCTCTCATGCTGTCTCTCTGTCTCATTCTCTCTCTCAAATAAATAAATAAAATCTTAAAAAAAAAAAATAATGGCATCACCTCCACTGGGTGGGTGGAGAATTAAATGGACCGATGTGTGGAGGCACTCGTCTCAGTGCCCAGCACATAGTACGTGCTCAGGGTATGTTAGCTGTTTCTCCAGTCAAAACGTTGCAGATGTTTGTGATACGAGTGCGGAAAGAAATGAAGGGTAAGAAGAGGTGCTGCCGCAGAGGGGATAGACTGGAGAGATATTAAACTGGTCTGCAATCGTGTACAAGCCCTTCGCTAAAATATATTTGCGGCATTGTGGAGTTAGTCTTTTTATAGCACTCATTTTCCAGCAATTTGCATGACATTAACTATAATTATCACCGCTATTACAATTACTATTATTGCTTGGCTCTCTTCCTAAGCTGAATGAGTATCTGTTGGGGCAGAGGCTGACAGTTCCTCTTGCTGAGTTAACAGCGGGACCAGGGATGGGAGCTCCAGCATCCGTGAGAGACTTCTAAGTGATTTATTTATTTATTTTTAAACCTGTGTTGCCTGGAGCAAAGAGGCGCACTGTGTCTTGAGCCCAGTTTTCTTTGCTGCATGGAAGACTTACAGTGCACAGTGTTACAGAAAACACTGTGATGACGCGCTGTCCAACAGAACTTTCTTGGAGAGGGGAGAAATCCCGTGCCTGCCCTGTCTAATACGGTCACCTACTTGGTACTGTAGCCGTGTTGAATATGGTTCAAATATGGCAACTGAACAGTTGCAATGTGGCTCGTGTGACCAAAGACCTGAATTTTAAATGTATTTCATTTCAATTAATTTAGATTTACATGGCCACGTGTGTCTTGTGGACGCAGCATGTGAAAATGAAGCTAAGTTGTATGAAATCTAATGTTGGAAATAGATAGGAGGACAGTTTGAACTGGATAGCAGGTGAGCCTGAGTCAGGAGCGCCTAAGTTGGGTCTTAGTGTGAGAAAACTTATGCTGTGAGCAGTTGGTGTGGAGAATCAAATGTGGTCACAGGAAGCCTAGGTACACGTCTTCGTGTGAAGACACATGGCGGGCACTGCCTTTCTCTGGTCAGTCGATGTGTCTGAGCGTCAGGCTTGTACTTGCATTGAGAGAGTGGGCTTAACACATGGCAGTTACTGAACATGAGACGTGGTTATCCACATTCGGATAGAATTCAATTATATATTGTTTAAAGGCCTGAAGTTTAATTGCATTTGAGGGACTTAAAACACCTGAGTCGTCCAACTTAGCAGTTAGCTCGCTGTCATCATGTAGCGTTCTTCTCCCGGTATCGTCAATCCCCGGCCGTGAGGTGAGGCTTCCCTGTCTGCTGTATCAGACCCTGTTACGTGTCTGAGGACGTCACCACCCTGATTAAAGCCCTTCACGTTCTGTCCTTGCACTGAAGACAAAGCCTGAGTTCTAGGAACTCCTCGGCCTTGGGTGACCCAGGCCCTCCTTGTCCCCCACTCTCACTGCCCCGCATACCCATCCTTACTGGTCCTTACCCTGGGAACATGGTGGAGGGACGACCCCGGTCACCTTACAGGCACCCCATGACCCGAATGCCTTGCTTTCTGTTCCGTGTTTGTGTCTTATCATTAAAGCGAAATTATTTGTATTTTTGCTTGATCCTCATTTTTGGAATCCTTCCTATTATATAAGCTCCTTTAAAACCATGGTGGGGACATTCCGGTTTACTCTTTATCCCCACTGGTTAG
The DNA here is from genome assembly GCF_002201575.2 of Neomonachus schauinslandi. Lineage (NCBI taxonomy): Eukaryota > Metazoa > Chordata > Mammalia > Carnivora > Phocidae > Neomonachus > Neomonachus schauinslandi. The sequence continues at coordinate 134,938,088 of NC_058407.1, forward strand.
CCGAGCTCAGGAGTGCTGCGTTAGGTTGTCGATGAACCAGAGATTCAAGGGATGACTTGGGGATTTTCCTTTACCTGGACATTACTGAAAAATCCAAGATTTATGAGCAGTCTCGTAAACAAATATAAAAGATCCTGGTTAGATTTTTTTTTTTTTTTTTTAAGGAGAGACTAAGTATCAAGTGGGGAACAAGGGCGGTTTTTCCTCTGGGGTAACAATGGCAGGTTGGCCCCCAGGAGTCCTGTTGGCCCAGGCCGCCTCCACCGGAGCCAAAGGACGGAACTCCCCAACAGGGATGGGTTATGCAGGGATATATTTATGCTATACAGGGGTTATATTTATGCATATAAAAGTGACTGAAAGCAAAGAAGGCGATGCTTTTATTGAAGTTGAGAGGAAAAAAAACCTTTAAATATATTTTCATACTACTGTTTTGAAGACTTAGGTATCAACTTAATAGAATTCTCTGTCAGGAGGAGACACATATGACAGTTGTCTCTAGGCATAGAGTTTCGAAAAAAGGACCCAAAATTCCAAATAAAATAGTTTGTGAGAATGTATCTTTATTTATTTATTTATTTATTCATTCATTCATTCATTCATTCATTCAATTCATTCATTTATTTATGGGGGGCAGAGGGAAGAGAGAGAGAAAATCTCAAGCAGACTCCCCGGTGAGCACAGAGCCCGACGTGGGGCTCCATCCCACGACCCTGAGTCATGACCTGAGCCGACACCTGAACCGACTGAGCCCCCCTGGGAGCCCCTGTTTGTGAGAACATACTTTTGATGTCCAAGTACGCTAACTCTCTTCTCAGGTTCAGGGATTTGAGTTTCGTCAAGAGAGAAACATTCAATGGAAACGAATGCTGTTCTTTTATTTCTCCTCACTGGATTTTAGCCAGAGGCTGTCATCATATGCGGACATTGGCACAAACTAATGTGTTGAATTCAATGGAAGAGCACGCTTCCGAGTGGGTATAGGGGGATTGCCCCATTTCTGCTCACTAGTTTGTCTTAGTTTTTCATTAACAGGCTTTCAGGAAGAATGTATGAAAGGAAACCCTGTAGGAAACTTGATACACTGAAGCTCCCCTGGATTTAGAACGTGTGCATCACCTACACTATCCTCCCACGGGAGGTGGTCACCGAGAGGAGTCAGCCCCGGACGGTCGGAGGCTCCTCACCCTCTCCCGTCCTTGGAACCTTGGAACGGTTTTCAAGGATGCAGCCCTGAGAGGGAAAGGTGGTGTTGAGACCATCTGGATGGAACATGTGCCTGAGCCCGGCTAAGGCGCCTACATGGACCTTCAGGATTGTGGCATGCTGTGGGCAGGTGTAGAGGTGGACTCATCCTGCCACCACCCAAGGCCACACCTGTGGGCAGGTGTGGAGGTGGACTCACCCTGCCACCACCCAAGACCATGTTCCCTTGATTGTTTAACTGCCACCCTACCGACCTTCCAACTCTCCTTGTCCTGCAGGTACGGGGGCCAGTTTGTGAGCCAACAGACGTTCTCACCCGGCATTGCCTATTGCTTTACTTAATGGTAATGAATTGTTAATGGCGACAGCACTTTTAGGATCTTATATTTGTAATACTATAAAATGATATGTGAGAGTTCACCAGTTGTTGGTTTGAAAGAAGCAGGGATTTCTAGGTGAAAAAAATACCAAAGGAGAATCTGAAATTTTATGATAATTTATAAATTAAATATATTATTTATAATTATGGAACATGCAAGACAAAAGCATTAACCTCTTAGAACGCTCATTACCAGAAATAACAAAAACGAAAAGACATGCAGAGCCTTTGTATTAATTTGAATATCATTTCAGAATCATGGGAAAACTGTATAGCTGATTTGAAAGGTGCATCTGATAGGAAGGTGTGAGGACGAATGATGTAGGACGTTCTGTGTGACCTAAGTCTTCCTATGACTTCGCTGCCATTTCTATTAAGATAAAGAAAGGGGGGTTGAGAAAGAAGGCAAATGCCAGCAGGAAGGTAACCTGCTTCCAGAATCTGCTAGTGAGGAGGCCGTGGAGATGACTTCAGGCATGAGTTTAATGTCAGCTGAGCCATGTCCGAGGCCTGAAACATTAAGGGGACCTGCAGACAGAAGCAGACTGGCAGGCAGCAGGATGCACTTAACCTCTGGGAAGTGACCACCCCCCCGCCGCCGCAAAACACATGATTCCTCAGTTTCCCACCTGCAATTTTAGACAGCTGTGTTGACTTTGGCCTTTTTCACTAGCTTAAATTCTTGTGGATTTCCCTACAACGCCAAGAGAAGAAAGGAGCTTGAAGTATTTTTAGCAAACTCAAAGGCACAGACAAACAATGAGGATGTGATTCTTGGAGGGGCACCCACGTGTGAATTGAGTCCACGTGCGAATTTGGGCAGAGGAGGGTGAAGTCCAGGGATCAGTGATGATGGAGGTGGAGGTGGTGACAAGATACACACACGCTGGAATTTATTTAGGATTCTGACACCTATTCTCAGCACAACGCAGGGCCTGCACATCCCTCCAGCACTGGGGTGGCGTATGATGGCTTCATTTGGGGCCCTGGGCTTGGATTAAAGCTGAGCACATCTACCCTGCGCGAGACTGGCCCCACAGTTTGATGCCGTGTGGATGCCATCGGGAAGGAAGAAGGCCCTTGCTCCACACAGGTGGCGGGTCATGGAGTGTGGGGGACGGGCAAGGGAGCTGGGGGCACGGGAGAGTGGTATGGAAATGATGGGTGGCCGATGCTGGGCTCCATGAGGAAGGAAGGGAGACAGGAAAAGATCCGAGCTTCTGAGTGAGGGTCCACGCCACCACTAACACAGGATTAGAATATAGGAGTAACACATGCTAATGAACAGTGTCCTGTGTGTGCCTCAGGAAACACTGTCTTAATATTTTGGAACTTGTGTCCTCATGCACAGTTAGAAGAAAGGGGGAATTTTACTTTATTTTTATTTTTTGCCTGATAACATAATCCTGTCAAAAAGTAGAAATTCGGGGTGCCTGGGTGGCTCAGTCAGTTAAGAGTCTGCCTTCGGCTCAGGTCATGGTCCCAGGGTCCTGGGATTGAGCCCCACATCGGGCTCCCTGCTCCGTGGGAAGCCTGCTTCTCCCTCTGCCCCTGCTTGTTCTCTCTCTCTGACAAATAAATAAATAAAATCATTAAAAAAAAAAGTAGAAGTTCATTATAAATGTTAGGTGCAAGGCAGGACTTGTTTTCTCCAGTGGAAAAATCCAGACCTGTGCCTCCAAGTTCCTCCTGCTCAAAGTTTTTCAGTCTTTGTCTTTCTCACACCCTTGAAATAATCTGTAATGACGTGCAGCAGCACCTTATTCCTTCAGGAAATTGATTATTCTTTGATTTCACACTCTCTTAGCTTCCTCTCCAGTTAGTGTGATATTGGTTGAATTTTCCCTGCTTTCCTGGCTTTTTGCTTCGTAATTCCCATTTGCTCAGAGTTATAACAGTGAGGCAACGTCGGTAATATTTGGAAGTCTTCTGCGACAAGCTCCTTTGACACTATCAATTCCATGAGAATGGAAACGAAAATGTCCTTCTTTAAGTGGGTATTTAGACTTATTTTATTTGGGACAAGAAGCTGATGCCAGAATGTGAACAATAAAATTACACAGAAAATTGTTATGATGAATCATTGAATATTTAATGAGTTCTAGAAATGAGACTGTCAGAGACCAGAGCAGAGATGGAAAGCTGTGAGGGGAAATTATAAAGCTGGAAGGCTGAAACATCGCGATTCTGAGCCAGACAGAAGCATCCTCAGTGCCTGCCAAGACTTGGGGGGGGCGGAGTGTTGTCCTTACGACGCTGCCCCGTGATGCCCATGGGTTCAGTGCCTTTGCTGGAAAGAGCCTCACAGAACAGAGGAATGTCAGTGTGTCCTTAAGATTTTTCTTGGTCCTTCTCCTGGATTGGGGTTAGGGTTGGAGAATAGCAGGGGATTCATTTTTCCAGTAACTTTCATTCAATCCTGTGCACAGGAGGTGACAGGAGGGGGCACTCGTGGAACTCACACAAGTGAACACCTTCTCAGAGTGCTTCCTATTTCCATATTGCAGAAGTACTTTTCAGATCTTGCTCTTTTCTTTCCTCTGCTTCAATCTCTAGCTGGTGTTTACGGGACTTCTAGTCATCTCAGCATTTCAGCTACGTTCCCTCCCAGACACTCTTGAGAATGGGCCTTGGAGACCCTTGGGCCATGGCCCTCTGTGGGCCTCCAGCCTGGATCATGAGTCAGGGTTTTGAGGTAAGTGGGACATAAACAACAGACTTTTATCTTTCATGGTTCTGGAGGTTGGAAAGTCAAGGTCAAGAAAAGGTAAGTGTTTATATTTACAGAAGATTAGGTTAGGGGTGTGATAGTTTGATTCAGAGCACACTTTACTTTTCTTCATGAAAATGGGTTTGAATCCATGACTGATTACTTACAAGGGCTCGTTCAGTCCATTATCTTGCAAGCATGTTTTCTTCAATGGAACTACATCTTCAAAGAAGACCTTCCCCAGAGAAAAGCAGAATTCTGATGACCATGTATGCATGGGTGGGGGGGGGTCTTCCTCTTCTCCCCCAGTGGTTCTTCCACCTTCAAGGTCCTCAGGGATCCCCACAGCACCAGCAGTGCTGTGGAGTTCAGTCTGAAAAATCACTGGACACTGTATTTTTTTTAAAGATTTTATTTATTTATTTGACAGAGAGAGAAAGCGAGCACAGGCCAGGGTGGGGGGGGCAGCAGACCGAGGCAGAGGGAGAAGCCGACTCCCCGTGGAGCAGGGAGCCCAGCGTGGGGCTCGATCCCAGGACCCCAAGATCATGACCTGAGCTGAAGGCAGACGCTTAACCAACTGAGCCACCCAGGGGCCCCTGGACACTGTATTTTTTAAAAAGACTATTTTTAGAGCAGTTTTTTGTTGACAGGAAACTTAAGAGAGTACATAGATGCCCTGTCCCCACACGTGTATGCCCTCCCCCGCTATCAGCATCCCCAGCAGGTGGGTAGTTTGTCACCATCGATGAACCACACTGACACATCATCTGCACCCAGACCCCATGGTTCACCTTCAGGCTTGCTGCCATTGTTGCGCATTCCGTGGGTTTGAACAGAGGTGCAAAGACGCACATTTCTCATTCTCATACCACAGAGAGTGTTTGCATAGCCCTGAAAATCCTCTGTGCTCGGTGTCGTCACCTTCCCACCTTGTTCTATAAAGGAGAAAGCTGATGCCAACAAATATTAAGTATTTTGCCCAAGGCCAAACAGATAATTAGTGGCTGATCCGGGACTATTGATTTCCAGCCCAGGGATTTTTTTTTTCCTAATCAAATATTAATAATGAATAGAGGAATTGCTCTTTACTTTCAAATTCTTTTGTACGTTAAGCAATTTTTTTAACCTCTGCCCTCCGATATAGTTACATAACTAATGATTTACTTCCAGACGTTAAATCTTGGGGAAAATTCTGGGTATCTTTAGCAGCTTCTTGGAATTCACCAACAATGCTTTTGGGCAGATGGTGATGTTTTCTGGCTTCCTTGGCTCTTTGCCATCTGCGGCTTTGATGTCATGGGGAGGGAGAGGGAGTGATTTAGCACTTTTTCAGACAGAGTCAGAGATTTCTTTCCTATTACCTTTATGGTACATTCTGCAGCTCCAGTTATGTCCGCTCTTCTACGGATACACCCTGACCCATCTCAGCCAATCCGCTGCATCTTGCAATCATGGTTCTTGTACTTACCTTGTTCATTTTCACAGTGTGACATTCCTGATCTTAGGATTCACTGCTCTCCATGGAGCCCCGCGCTTCATGCATTAACATAGCTCCCGAGTGAGCCAAGTCGTGCAATCCATTACATTCTGAACACTGTCGTTCTTTGACTTTTCCCAGGGCCCAATTCACAGTTTTGTTCTCCATCGAAATGCACACTGCTTTTCTGATAACGCTGTAACATTTACAATAAGCAGTTGTTATTGATCTCCCTCAAAATAAGTCTTCTGTACAGATTTTTTAACTTTGCACTACTCAAGATGCAATTACTCACTGCCATCCATGAGTTGATTTCGCCTGTGGTACTGGCGTGTCCAAAGAACACCCTTGGAGCTGTAGGCCATTCTAGTGTAGAGCCCAGACAACCAGGCTTTTTCCTGATGATCAGCCCTGCACCTTCTTTTACGAGTCTTTTGGCTCTCAGATTTGGGACAGAAGTAAACTCCTGCCTACAAGAATTTCCTCAGTCCTATTCCCACGGTTAAGTCAGGTGAAGCTGGGATTCAGAGTGATGCTATTATCTGATGAAAACAACCAGCGTTGCCTGGGAGAGTGGCTAGGAACCACTTCCCATTCAAGAGATGTCCTGAAAGAGGCAGTGAGGGTGGTGGTGAGGTTGGTTCTCATGTTAGATGATAATTGGGATCAGGAGTATCTTTAAACCCTCCGGGTATCTTTAAGGTTTTCTGTGTTCTTTTCTCTGATAGAATTATCACAGCATTCCCAAATGGTAAATCCATAGATAAAAGCCCATCTGAAATATATCTGGGCATGGAGGACAATAGAGCTCATCCTGGGGCTCTGGTGGTCAGAGCTCCTCTCTAATGGACACCATGCATGTCCTAACCAGGAGAGCCAAGAGGAACAAAGGAGTGTGGCCTGCGATGAGCTTAGCAACTTATACCCTACCACATTTAGTATGCCTCTGCATGCCCGTAAAGCTCATAAAATAGTTTGCCTAATTCATGTCTAAAACCTTATAATTATAGATATATTCAGTATTCCAGTTAAAACTGAGTTATCCAGAGAGGTGTCTCTATTCATCAAAATGCATGTGAAGATGAAAGCCTCATTAGGGATCTACTTGTATTTGTCTAGATTTGTGTTTTTAAGGATATTTTTGGTAGCAAGACATTCTTCTTTTCACATGATCTCACGTGGAAGCAGGACATGCAACACCAGGCATCTGGGAGTGATGTGGGAGCAGAGGTGGGGGCCCCAAAGAGGCCTGTGGTCACCCACCTCCCCAGCCATGTACACCCCGTCCTCCAGCACTTCCTGAGCAGGAGAGAACACTGGAGGGCCCTGAAAACCGCCATTCAGAAAATCATTGTTCTGGACCACACATCTGCTCATGCGGCAGTGTGCCAAACTCAGAGTCATTAAACCACACTTAAATAGGAACAGATGGGAGAAATCCCAATCTCCATTCACTCGTGTGAGCTGCACAGTTCTGGTCTGAATTACCATCTTCACAACCATAGAGTTAGCACCTGCTTCATATCAAACATTATGTCAGGCTTGCTGACACCTGCAAACAAGACGCAGCCCTGTCCTCATAGGTCCTATATTCCAGTGGAAAGTAAGCATGGTAGAAGGCATATAAATTTTTTAAAAGTTATACTTTAATGTTATGAAGGGGATAAAAATAAAATAACAGGATAAGATTCAAGAGCGGCGGTGAGGAAAAGCATCTGTAAGCCTGGGAAGGAAGAGAAGGGGCTGGCCCTGGGAAGAGGGGAGAAAGGAGGGGTGTCTCAGGGGGTGCTTCACATTCAGGGGCTCGAGGTGTGGTGAAGGAGACAGGAGGTGGTGCTTCATGATGGGTTTGATTTGTACGTCCCTGATGACTAGGGATGTTGAGCATCTTTTCATGTAGCTTTGACCATCTGTATATCTTCTTTGGAGGAATGTCTATTCAAGTCCTCTGCCCATTGTTAAATCAGATTTTTTTTTTTCCTGTTGAGTTTTGTATTTCCTTATATATCTTGGATATCAGCTTTCTGTGTCATACCCAAGAAATCACTGCCAAGATGAATGTAATGAGGATTTCCCCCTGTGTTTTCTTCCAGGAGTGATGGATATTATTTAAAAAAATTGTAAGTTTTGGCAAGGGTACAGAGAAATTGGAACCCTTGTACATTGTTGGTGGGGAAGTAAAATGGTACAACTATTATGGAAAACACAATGGAGGTTTAAAAAAATTAAAATAAAAAAATAATTTAAAAATAGAATAACTATATAATCCAGGAATCCCACTTCTGAGTATTTACCTGAAAAAAGTTGTCTTTCTTTTTTTTTTTTATCCCAAAGAAGTGAAGAATCACTGTACAACATACTGGCTGTGGTTATCAATATTGTATTGTACACTTAAAATTCTGTTAAGAGGATACAGCTCATGTTAAATGTTATTACCATAAGAAGAAGAGGAAGAAGAAGAAGAAGAAGAAGAAGAAGAAGAAGAAGAAGAAGAAGA